>NW_015090830.1:10207496-10328569 GCF_001431845.1 Calidris pugnax | reverse complement strand
AAAAAAAAAAAAAAAAAAAATCAACCACACACCACACCGCACACCACTAAACCATATTCCCGAGGACCATGTCAACCCATCTTTTGAACACCTCCAGGGATGGTGCCTCAACCGCCTCCCTGGGCAGCCTATTCCAAGTTAATGACAGTCCATTTAATCACCACTTTTCCTACTTGTCTCTTTTTTTTTTTCAGAAGAAATTCAATATTTATGTACTGAAATTTCTATCCCACCATATGAAATCTCAGGACGATGGATAGACGACACACACTGAGACTATGTACAGTGCTCTATGGTACTCTCTCCTGCCAGTGGAGGTGAGTCAAAGAATAAGTGATCTGATTAAGAGAAGAGCCATGGCCAAGAGTTAGCCATGTGCCTGACTGTAAACAGTGTATTTGAGCTATTTGACCCTCTGGAGGGGAAAGTCTCTCTCTTTTTTTTCTTTCTTTTTCCTTTGTGGTGGAATAATCTGTTACCAAAGCATGAAATGCACCTTTTACAAGAATATGAGACGAATTCTCTTGGATCTCAAAATCAATAAAAAAAAAAAAAAAAAAAAAAATATCAACCACACACCACACCGCACACCACTAAACCATATTCCCGAGGACCATGTCAACCCATCTTTTGAACACCTCCAGGGATGGTGCCTCAACCGCCTCCCTGGGCAGCCTATTCCAAGTTAATGACAGTCCATTTAATCACCACTTTTCCTACTTGTCTCTTTTTTTTTTTCAGAAGAAATTCAATATTTATGTACTGAAATTTCTATCCCACCATATGAAATCTCAGGACGATGGATAGACGACACACACTGAGACTATGTACAGTGCTCTATGGTACTCTCTCCTGCCAGTGGAGGTGAGTCAAAGAATAAGTGATCTGATTAAGAGAAGAGCCATGGCCAAGAGTTAGCCATGTGCCTGACTGTAAACAGTGTATTTGAGCTATTTGACCCTCTGGAGGGGAAAGTCTCTCTCTTTTTTTTCTTTCTTTTTCCTTTGTGGTGGAATAATCTGTTACCAAAGCATGAAATGCACCTTTTACAAGTATATGAGACGAATTCTCTTGGATCTCAAAATCAAAATGGCAGTGAGAATATTTTGCTTTTGTCTGGTTGTTTGTATATTCATTGGAGAAGTGGAGCATAGGAGCTAATGTCTCTTCTGATTAATTTTTCAGTGTAAGAAGTAGAAAAGGGCCAAAAAGAAATGTCTTTCCCATCTTTCACACTCTCTCTCTCCACACAAAAACCTACCAGATCTGTTGCAGTGGGAAATTGTTTTTTTGTCATTGCAATTTCTAACATAAAGTCATTTAATTTCAAGTCATAAAGTCTTTTCCTTACAAAATGGAAATATTACTTCAATACATATATTTATAACCTAGTTATGAATATGTCTACATACAGGTACAGGACTGTGGTTGTGCACTTCGGTGCACAGCCACACATAAATACATGTATATTAGAACTGCATTATTAGTTGCATTTTTGTTTACATCTTTGTCAAAATAGGTATGCTTTTTCCATTTCATTGTCTTCTCTTTGAGAGTTTAAACAATGAATGAAAGGTGAAATAACTTCACGCTGCTTTCAGACGACTCACTGAAACATCTTTGTGGGGCAATATCAGTAACTAGGGTGACAAAAAGCACTCTAAACCTTTTTTTCTTTTTTAACATGTAGTATATTTTTAAAGGTAAAAGGAAAACAAACAAGATACCAAAAGGGCAGAACATATGGCCAAAGCTGGCGGAGTAGGTTTCTGAGCATCTTAGGTATTTTCTGTTTGTAATGCAAGATCCAAGTTTGGATCTTTCAAACATTCCACTTGGAGGAAAAAAAAGGGGTTCTATTAAACCTGGTACTAAGAGATGGTGCTCGCAGCTTTTTGAAAGTTTTACCCACATATTTTCTAAACTGTGGTGACCTATCTGAAGTCGGGGCACTCTCTGGTTTTTAAAATATTATGATGTTACAAATGTACATATTTCCAAGTGCTCAGCAATTGATTTTTTCAAGTCTTTTGTGAGCTATCCAAACCGAAAAGTGTCAATAATGTTCCTGATCGTTACTATCATGTCAATTCCACATTATTTTTCATAAATGTATGCTTTATTTTACATTTTGTTTGTGACAATTCGAATCACTTTCTTCTCTAGCAGTGTCAAATTGAGAACACGGGGAACACTAATCTCATTCTCACAAGGGGATGGATTGACAATAGCATGCTCTTAAAGTAGATGAAATCTATCCCATCCTCTCAGCAGGCAGGAAAAGACTCAAGCAGCCATGAGCAGAAACAGAAGAAAGATTCTATTTAAGAAAAAATAAAATGAAAAAAGTGGAAAGGAGAAGAGAAAAAAATAATCTTAAAACTACTATTTTCTCAGGTAATTCTGGATTTCAGGAAATTTATTAATAACATTCTAAATAATAACTATAAGAAGGAAGATAATGATTTTATAAATATTCTTTCAGAAAATACCCCAAACTATGGTGATTTATACTTTACATTTCTTTAAACACAGGCAAAACTTAGGGCTTGATTTTCTAAGTGCTCATTTACATAGGTAGACCTCAATGAATGATTCATGAGAATAGGCTTTGGTGGGAGTGTTAAAGAGAGAACTTTGCAAAGCAGGCCCTTTTTTTGCGACAGACAAACCTGTTTAAATTAAAATCTGTGCTTACGTTTGCATCCATCTGGATACTGTGCTTTCTAAGCCAATTTTTCTAATTCTAAAGGCAGTTTGGCACAAATGTTAGTTTTAAATAACTATTTTCAAATACTATTATCTGACTGTGAAAGAAGAAACCTGAACTTAAAACTTCTCTAGTTTGAGTAAGTTGTAAAACTTAATTGATTATTTGGAGAGAGAATATGGTTGACATTATAACTTTTATTGTTCCCGTCCATAATGCATTTAACATCAGAGTTGATTTTATGGCTTCTACGGCTGACTGAATATGAGCCTGAGAAGAAAACCTGAAACTGGCTCCTGAAGTCTGTACATTTATGAAACAAGGTTCAGAAAGTTCTGAAAGCCTTATTCGCTTCTCATGTTTACATAGCAGTTTGTACATACAGTGAGGCTAATAGGTTATAAAAGCAAAAGAATTCCTTGGGGAGCTGGCATATCTATCCATCTAGCTATTGAATCTGAAGTGATCTATGGCTAATGCATTTTCTGAAAATCATCAGATAAACCTACAAAGTTTACACTGTTTTTCACAGTTAGGCATTTGTGATTTGTAATACAGTAGATAACTGTTCCAAAGTAACTACAGCCATCCTACTGAGTGGGTAATCAAATAGTTCTTCCTCAACTTTCTTCTTCTGAATTTCATATAAATTTTTAATTAATGCCTTACATTAGTTGAGCTTTTATGCAATTACATGATAAATTATTCAATTTTTGATGTTATATTTTAGACAGATGTTAAATCAAAGAAGTTAATGATTAAAAACATTTTAATAGATTTGCCCCTGTAGCTTTTACTCACTTTAAAAATAGGTTTTGATTGAATTTTGGTGCTCACAAAAGTGAAAGGCTAAGGACCATTTTTTCAAAAGGCTCTTTATTGAGTCTCTGACGAATTACACAGTTCTGTAGACACTATGAATTATATTCCATAAACAAAAACTTAGATGAAAAGGAATTAAGTGGCATTAAGCATGACCTACCCCCCAGTCTAGAAGACTTAAGAAATAAAAAGACACTTCTTAACCTCAGCCTGACAGTCACATGATTTCCAGACTCAGATTCCACACTTTAACAAGAGCATTTCTTCTGCTTCTAAAAGATAACACTTCAACTCACTGTTGAAGTGTAAAGCAAATCTTTACCCACTGTTTTTCTGTGAGCATTAGGCCACCTAAGGATTGTTGCAACTCAGAATCATTCTATGTTTTCTCCACAGAAATTCTCTTTGGACAGTGGTATGACTGAGAAAACAGTAGAATGGAAAGCAGGAGAACTACTTCACCAGTTTCACTTCAGACTCCTGCTCTGGCTGTCTGAGTGCAGCTTATTCTGTGTTGCTGAGGAAGTGAAAAACCACGAAAACAAGGGGAAAAGATGCAATTCACTGCGGTTGATTGTTCTAAGGAGAAGATCTTCAGTAATACACTGTTACTTATCTTTGTGTGATAACTTCTGATTTTGTGCTTGTGTGCAAATAATGGGGAGCACTGATAGTAAGAGTCAGAACATACAAGCACAATGGACACAGAATCATAGAACAGTTTGGGTTGGAAGGGACCTTTAAAGATCATCTAGTCAAACCTGCCCTCCAATGAGCAGGGACATCTTCAACTAGATCAGGTTGCTCAGACCCCGTCCAACCTGACCTTGAATGCTTCCAGGGGCATGTACCACCTCTCTGGGCAACCTGTTCCAGACATACACAATGGAAATTAAACTGTCACAGCAGACAGCCATGCACATTCAATGCTTTGACTGTTTAAACTCAGTTCTTCAAACAGCATAATCTTTGACTTCTATTGGGTACTAAACTTGGGAAAATGATGGTGGAAAGCAACTGACCCTAGCCTTTATGGCTTGTTACTGGTGTGCTGCCAGCTCTGCCAAGTGGAGTTGGTTGGGTCCCTCTCTTACCTGAGCTCAGCTTTCCATAGCACCTGTACAGCTCAGGCAAAAGAGCTCTTTGGTGTTCTGCTGTATGCACTGGTCCAGACATTCTGGCATATATATAAAATCATCCTGCCAGCGGTTTATGAGACTGTAATTCTCTCTCTATGCATCCAGGAAAGCTGGATTCAAGCAACCTACAATAGCATTAAAATTCAACATAGACTTGCACAGTTTTAGAAATAATCTTCAAAATAATTGCCTCCTCTAGCAAAGGAATAACAAAAACCAGTAAGTTAGCATTTCTTTATCCCTTATGATGTAAATTGAGTTGAGGAAGATAAAAAAGAGAGCAGGTCTACCTAAAAGAGCAGTCAGATCTTGCACTAGCCGTATCAAAGTACCCGTATCACAAAGAAAATCTTCTAAAATACTGTAAAGCTTACAAGCAGTTTTATTTCAAGACCAAGTAGAAATCTACCAGCAAACACAAAGGTTTGTTCCCAGCTATAGGCACATGCTGACTTTCTGATGTACTTTTTTCCCCTTGTCCTCAGAATGTTTTTTTTTAGCAGGTACCTTCATTACTCTCCACAACCCCATGCAATTTCTAAGTACTTTCACCCTAAAATAGGAAGCCTGTGAGGAAGGACAACACTTCCATGCTTAAAAGTAACACACAGGACGCTAATTTATGTGAGAGGAAAACACTACTATTTTCAGTCTGAAGACTGTTTGTAGTTCCTTCCAGTTGTAGTCCTGAAAAAAACCAAAAACATCATAGCTACAAAAATTTCTCACAAATGAAAAAAAGGAACTTTTACACTAGAAGCATATAAATATAAATTCTCCGCAAAACATTCAGTCTTGTTTTCAAGCATACAAATACCCTTGGTTTTGTATCATGAACCTATCTGACATCTTTATTTTAAATGTGATGATCAGAGGAGAGGGAAGCAAAAAATTCGAAAGCGACCACCCATGACATTGGTTAGACTACTAACTCAGATGTAGATCAAAATATTGCCACTTTCTCTCTAAGTAAATGACTCTCCAACTCCTAGCGATCACAATCTGAATCACTTCACCCAGTGTGGTCTATAATACAAATTGTTTTTCACTTATGTACCTAGGGTAGGTCATTCTTCATATCTATCAGTGGAAGGCATTCTGATTTAGCTGGCGAATGTGAAATGAGAATAATGTTATACCTGATTTTCCATCTTATTCTGTAAGACTAGGCTGTGCCGAATATAAAGTGGAGCAAAAAAAAAGAAGGAAAGACGGATGGAAGATGTGAAACATCATTTCATAAACTGGTAGTTTTTAGTAGTTCTATCAGCATGCATTTTGGTTCCCAACTAATAATATTTCCGCAAAGTTGACCAGGCAGAGGAGAAAGGCACTAACAGAATTCTACAGAAATGATAATTCTCTCATGATCTGATGAATGTTTACTCATACTGATAACTAGGTACCACAGGTTGGGGACATCAGAAACATTTTCATACATTTTTCTGATTTTTGAGGTTAATTTAAAGGAAATACTGTTAAGTTCAACTATCCTAACTTCCGCTCATCTTTTAATGCTTATATCTATCTATCTACACACACAAGTAATATATTGCTTTCTACAGCACCACTTGTTCAAATATCAACTACTACCTTAACAGATATTAACATTGCTTCAAAGTATCACTTCTTACATACATTTTGCAGTAAGAAACTTTTTTTTAAATTTTCCCAAGACATCTCACAATAACCAAGGAAGCAAAATAGTATAAAATAGTAATTTTATTCTGAGCAGTTTCTTGACTAAATAACTTTTATAAAATGAGAATTTTCACACTCTGAATAATCAGAAAGTGAAGAGTTGCAAGTTTGGCGGCAACTTATTTTCATTTGAAGTGAAATTCAGCCTACACAAATTCACACCTATAATACACATTGCCTGAAATAATAAAGAATAAACATAAAGTGATTTAGCTTTCCATGTTGTATTTTTGAAGTATTGTTATTGACCACTGGAAAGAAGATATCTTTGAACAGAAGACAGTACAAGTATAATAGCCCATATGCATATATATGCTTGTTTTGCACTTGATTTTATTATTATTGAAATTAGATCTACTAATGGGATTAAAGTAGAAAAATGTCATTAAGGATTTTTTTATTGAAAAAAAAATTATCTAATTTGTGCAAAAAAAAAAAAAAAGTTTCCCTGATTCTAAAATAGAAATAAAATACTCTTCATTTTTTATGACACTATCAATACAACATAAAATATAATGTTGATAGAATTACACATATGTATTGATGTATTGATAAATCTAGAAGCTGAAACATTTCAACCAGGAAAACAAATCAGCAATTAACTCTTTGATATTCTGATTAAATGTAGCACTTTGATAATTTCTTGAAAGTTTGTTTTTTCTATTGTTTATACACCTCAGCAGCAGCAAATCAAATTTTATTGCATGAAGTAATGTCATTCCGTTTTGTGTTCTTGAATCTGTATGCAGCCTCATGGCAATTGTTCTCTGGGAGGCAGCCCTTCAGGCTATCTGGAAATGCAGATTACATTTCCCCAGTATAGCAAACGGTTGCTGTAAATCACACTGCGTAATTTCACCAGATCCTGAGCCTGGAAGTAGCTTTGAACAAAGAAAAATCTCCTTAATTGCATTCCATATAAATGAGTTCAATCATAGTGATGAGGACCACCTTCCATCTATAGCAGATTGACAACACAATGGGAAAATGGCAAGAAAGCATATGAAATTGTCTGGAAATCAAAATCAAATAATTTTGGATGAATAAGCAAATTACTATTATAGCTAACATTCACTTTCATATCTACCGGCATATTAACATATTTATTGATGGGCTACTGAAATATATTCAGGTGACCTTTCCAGAATAAATACAGTAACTTCAGGATAAGATCACTATATTTTAATATCCTTTTAAAAATCACCCTGAGGTGTGGAGAGTATTGTAAATTTTTACTTTAGTGAGCCAAAATTAATTCTCTTGAAATCCTCTATGATCTATGCAGTTTTGAAATTATTTCTCTTTGGATAAGAAGAAAATTTCTCCTTGAAAATCAAATAACTTTGCTGTCTGATAGAGCTTTTCTATTGATCATTGAGAATATAAGGACTCTTCACCTCAATATCCTTTCTCTGGGCAGTTCTTTTATTCTTCTGCAGGGCTCATACCAGAGAATATAAACACATGCTGTAGGATGTGATCCTGAACTTGCTCTCAGAAAAAAAGACCCAAAATTCTGCATTTCTGTAAACTGAGAATTTCATGCTTTTCTTCATCATTATGATGCCAAATCTTGTTGCAGCTGGGAATCAAACTTCCCACTCTAAAGAACAGTGGAGAAGCTAGCAAAGGATGTGGCAAGACTGAACATGAAAGCAAAAGATTTAGAGAATTAATCAACAGGAAACTGTGCAATACTCCATCCCTGAAGAAAAGGCAGGATATAATCCTGCTGTCTTTATTATCAAGCTCCAAGCATCTCTCTCAGTGGGCTGAAACATTGTTTACTTTTTTATTCAATCTACCTTTTCCACCCACGGTTATCTGCTGGCAGGGAGCCTGGAGAGTATTTAAACCCTTCAATTCTCTGTCTACAAATGAACAGAAGTTTCTTGGATTGAAATAAACACTAATAAACCTTCTTTTGGAATTAAAGACCATCTCAAAGGAAAACACTGACAAAGGAGTTGGAAATTACTAGCAGGCAATTTTTTCTGCCCATAATTTTCACACAAACAGGTTGGAAATTCTAACAGATGTACATTTATACCCATGGGTTTTGCTTTCAGAGTGCCATGTGCTCAGGACCATACTAGTGCACAGGATCAATCACAATTTATTCAAACTTTGAAGGAACTTCTTTTCTGCCAGTAGAACTGACGCATCGCTTGCAACAAAGAAGGAGGATGTTCAAAACTGCATCAGAATGACAGTGTCATTATAACATATTCAGTAGGGCCCTCCTAAACATATACTCAAAAATAATCATTGCTAAAGGATTAAATTCAGTGGGCTAGATATATGCAATTCAAGTTAGTGATGGTTTCTTTGGTTTTCTGTTTCTGTTTTTTTCAAAAATAAACGTAAGTTCAATTCCAAAAGATACAAAAGGCAGAGGTTTGTTAAAAAAAAAAAAATAATACATTTTTCCATGTAAAATACTGAGAAAATTCTATACGGTTGTTCCAGAAACCTTAATTCTGTTGTTCCTGTAATATGAATTTAATAACATTACTGGAAAAAAAGGGAGAATGAACATTTCAAGTTGATCATCTTGAAAACTGAAGAATGGGAGAAAAAACGGTAATAAGCAACTACAAATTTGTTACTTTGTAGCATTGCATATATATAGTCTTTCAAAATAACTTCAAAAAAGAGTAAGGGTAACAACATCTCCTTCAATATGAAATTTTTAGGGCACATATTTTACATTCATAAAATGGAATTTGCATTCAGAAGCAGATCTAGAAGTGCATGCTCTGAGTAAGCATGTACCACCAGTCTACAAGGGACTGACAAAAATGGTTTTTACGATGCACATGTTGCTGTACAAATAATTACTCTAAGGCCATTAAAAATATCTCAGACTAAGGGTCAGCTAAAACTACTCTGATTTTGCACTCAACATTGTGAAATTTCACACTCTTTGAAGCACTGGGGAAATATAATAGCATTATTAGCAATTTGTGGAGAAGGGAGGGAGAAGGGGCTTGGGTTCATTTTTGAACCAAATCATTATTATCTCAGGATAATTTAGCACGATAAATTATCTCACGATAATTTAGTTATGATACTTTAAATCATATCTACTTTAAAGAGAAATGTATATATAAATGACAACTGAAAACTGGAAACGTATTACATCTGAAAAGAGAACTCCCCATTCCATTTTCTCCATACCCAGCTAAAAAAGACTCATTTGTGGTGCTAAAAGTACAATAAACAACACAGTTTCATTAAGAAACCTATGCACATCCAAAACGAATTTGAAACTTCATTAGGTTAAAATATTCAATCTTTGGTCTCCAAGAAGAAAAGGTTTTCATTAATCTTAATGAAGATTGGATTCATTGGTATTTTAAAAAATATATCATCTTTTAATTTATCATCTTTGCTTTTGGAAGCTCAGAAAGTAAAGAAGAAACTTAATCAAAATCCGAAAAAACGTTTCTTGTCCTCATAAATAACATGAAGCTTCACAAGATAACATATTGCTACCTTAGGCCCATTTTATCAACATCATCTTCTAAGGATCTAGGATCTGATCCAAAGCATATTAATGTTAATTAGAGTCTTTCTGTTGACTGTGGCTGACTTGAATTTGATATATGTCTCTATTTATGAATTTGTAAGAACTGAAAAAAAATATATATTCTGACTCTCCCATGTTTTTTACATCCTGTTTTCTCACCAGGATTGCCATTAATCAATGGCTGAGCATAAAGTATGTTTTCCATGTTTGGGAATTCTTTTGAATGTCAAATTGTTCCATACAGGTAAAAAGTCAAAATCTAGACAACCTAGAAAAATTAACATCTCGGATCATGTCCAGAGGCTGAAGCAGAAGATGAGGGTGACTGGAAACCACATCATAGAATTTGCACAAAAGTGTGGAGCAAGAAGCAGAGTCACAGGCACGAGTCCCTTGCCTGTTCTTTGAGTCACAGGCTTGAACGCCAGTCTGTCTTTCCTCAGAAAGTATCCTAAACATTAACTGGAGGAGAAACCAGTACGCAGGGCTCTGAGGTGAGCAGTCATTTATTATGCAGTTCAGTATCTCTGGCTCATTCAATTAATATTAGGAAAATATTTATATAGCAGAAAGACATTTTCAGAAAAGGGTAAAAGAAATCCATTCCAGAATGGCTAATATGCTTTGTTTAAGGCATGTATCTAAAGATGGAAACTCAGAGTTCAGGTCTATCATATTAAGTGATAAACAGCTCATCTGCATACCCATGGAGGAGCACAGGGAGACAACAGCAGCAGCGGTAGCCCAAATAACACCGTGCCCATCCCAGGCCCATCCCAGGAGCTAGCATCCCATCGAAGGCCCATCTCCACAAAATCAGAGGAGCACAGAGGCTCAAATGCAGGCAGGAACCAAAATTAAAAACTTAAGAGTAAGGGACACCATTTCCAGGCCTCTTGCAGGGCAGTTACTGGAGAGCCCCTCCCAGCGTATGGAAACCCATCACCATGAGTCTATGGTGGAGCATGCTGCCAACGGAGGGGAAATTGATGTTTAAGGGTACAGGACACATCATGGGATGCAGGAGAAGAACATTTAGGGGTTACACAATTTATCATGGGATGTTTATAGGAGAAGCCAAAGGTGGGGAAAAGGAGGGTTCAAAGTGATTTGGGGATGAACAAGTATGGGAAAATGGAAGGATGAAAGGACCAGCTACATGTGAATAGCTACTGGATTCAGCACAACATAACAAAATAAAGAGAAAAAATTTTCATTTCAGTTATCAGTAGGGTACTGAAGCCATTGCAGCAGCTAATAACTAAGACCCACCTACTAGTGAAAGTACCTCATCCGTAGTAGAGAATATATACTTTGAAGCTATACAATCCTACCAGATTATCAAGGAAAAAAAAAATCACAGTTTTTTTTTAATGAACTATATAGGTTTTCAGAAATGTTTCAAGAAAAGAAACTTTGTACATTCTTTAACACCCCCCGCCCAAAAAAAAAATTGCCAGCTTGCCCTTGCATTCCAAAAGAACATATAATTTCACTAGAACTTGAACAAAATGTTGTTACTTAAGAGAATTAGAGAGCTGGCAGTTAGCATCATCTATGGGAAACATGCATAAATTCACTGTTTGCTGCACTTTCTCTCTGATGGCTATGCATATTCAACAATGGAAAAATCAAAACAAAAGTCGTACATTAGAATAGAGGAACTGGCCATTTCTCTTCATTATCAAAACCAAAAGATCTGTCTGAAAACCATTAGATTTTAAGTGCCATTTTATTTATTTGCATTTAAAATAGATGTAGTCTTATCAAGAAATTAGATTTTCAAGTTTTAGTGTTTTTTTCCAAAACTGAACATGAATACTTTTTCCCACCAGATCCAGAATCCACTAGTTTCTTAATTAAATCATAAATTCCTAGTGTTCTCACTTCATTTCACAGCAGTAGTTGGCACTAGCTTTGACAGCGAATATAGGGAGTACTGTTTAAAGTTTAAAAGTCACAAATAGATTAATGCAGGCAGGTGCAAGCTTAATGTGCCTATTGTAATGCTGAAACCAAGAGGAAAGAGAATACGTTACTAAGACACATAAAACAGGTAAATCTGAGCCACCTTGAGTCCAGGTAAGCATGTGCTGCAATCAAACCAATAAGCCTCTCCCAGGCTCACTGCTTATTAACTTGTTCCCAGCACTGATTCATCATGACTGTGTTTCTTCCAGATCCAAACTAGCAAGTTTGCATTATATTGTATGGGAATTTAGAAATTTTGAGCTTTACGTGGATTAAGCATCTTCGCATTGTGCTCTATTGCTTGATGTAAACATATAGTAACCATGCAGTCTGGAAAGGACTTGCTGTTGTTGTTGTTAGCAAATGAGAACTGAGAGCAGGAAATGGCAGTGGAGAGAAGAGGAGGCCTTGTCTGCTCTTGATGGACATAGTTGCCTGATTATTTTCTCTCACCACTATCATTATTCCATTGAATTTCGGATAGTTACTCCCAATTTACCCTACTTTGAGCGGCTTGGCTCCTAAAGATGCCCTTGCACTTTCCTCAGCAGCAGGGGCTTTCCATGATGTGCTAAAACTACATTTTCTCTCCCCTTTCTTTCTGGCAGCGTGCTGTGCCCATCAGCTAACTAAGAGCTTCCATCCCAGAGGAGGCTGCATTTCATTAGTGATGTACTGTGCAGATATATAGTTCAAATCTAGTCTGAAGATAAAAATATTAATAATTGGATCAGTAGTGGTTTGAATTCTTTATGGCCTCTATTTCTATGCTGTGGTCTCTCTTTGCAGTATGAGGATGAGCCTGAATCTCTGGCATAACACATTTTCTGTCCTAAGCAAGCAACAAAACCCTACAGGGTGTCAAGGTTTAATTTTTTTAAACTAGTTTTCAGCTTCCTTCATTGCTCCACTCTCAGGGAGCTTCATAGCCATAGAAGCTGCCAGCCTCTCTTCAGGACTTAATAGGAAGTCTTTGCCAGCACGCAGATCAATGTGGACGAGATAATGATTACTGCTGTCACACTACTCATTTTTTAATGTGAAATCTGGACTGCCTTTTGTTTGGTGCACTGTATGTAAGAAACCCAGTTTTTCATGTGATCAAGGACACATTGATGGATAGTGCTTGATATGACATTAAATTAAGTGCTTCTTAAAGGCACCTTTAAAGGAAACTATTACTGAACTAATGATGTGGAAGTGATTGAACTTGTTCACTTCCCATCTCTGTGATGTCATTCTGATGAACAAGGAGATGCTGGCATGTGGCTGGTAGCTAATGGAAGCAGACTTTGGCCTGGCATGCATCTGTCCTTCTACATTTAGCAAAGTTCGCTGAATTCAATTTTTTAATGATATCTGAGGTTCAAAAAGAAATACTCAATAGTGTAAGACATTCTATAATAATAAGCATTCTGACACTCTTGGCACTTCAGTTCTTCAGCAAAGTCATTAATATTAATCTACCCAGGTCACTTCCGAATCTTTCCTTATATTACAACTTTCTAGTAATAGTTATCTTTTAATACAGCTTTAAATAAATAGATAAATAAATAATCATCCTAAGAGGAAAACAGAACTTGAAAGGAGAGTTAATTTCCTTTAATTTCCTTTTCCTTTCAAAGCCTTGCCACTGACTTTTTGAGTGACCATGAGCAAATTAATTAATTCACCATGTCTCAAGACCTGCCTTTAAAATAGAAATTGCATTTCCTGTATACATCCCCTTGATTTAAACTCATAGCTCTGTGAAGAAAGCACTATCTCTTGCTGTATGTTTTCAGAATATTGAAAACAATAAGATGTTTATCTCTCGCATTTCAGCTAACTCCTAAAGGTGTTATTATAATGCAAAAATTCAATAAAATATACATAGTTGACATGTACAGAATAAATTCTGCTTCTTTCTTTACCTGCTCTCTTTTGGAAAAAAAAGTAAACTATAACTCACATTCACCTCCTCCCAGCACTACAGAGAGCTTTGTGGAGCTTGGGATGAACAAGATATCAGAGTGCTACCACCCTCCAACCCGCATCTCGAACCAGTCTCTGTTCCTTTCTTTCATTCTTTCTCTAAACATGATGACACATTGTCAACTGTGAAGTGCTGGAGTAGCCTCAGAAAATCAGGAAAATGTTCTCCTGAGACAGTATGAAAATGATTCTTTGGACCAGGATGGAAAAAAAGGTTTTCTTTACCCATTATTATTCCTAGACCTGAGGGAAACACTCTTTCTTTTCCAGTCACAGCAGCCTTGTTTCCTCCCTGCTAGACAGCAGCACAACTACTCAACTGAAAGGCAAATTCCATTTCGGAATAGGTTGCCCTTTGCTCTTGTCTTATTCTTCTCTTCTCACCCTAGGAGTGATGAGCTGGGTAGGTCCTACTATAACTCAGAGGACAATAGTAACATGGGATGGTTTCTTTCCTGCAAGGCTGAAGTAAGAGACCGCTAACTGTAACCTTATATTAGAAATAGTGTGACCAGCAGAAGCAGGGAGGTGATTGTCCCCCTGTACTCGGCACTGGTGAGGCCACACCTCAAGTATTGTGTCCAGTTTTGGGCAACTCAATACAAGAGAGATATTGAGGTGCTGGAGCAAGTGCAGAGGAGGGCAATGAAGCTGGTGAAGGGCCTGGAGCATCAATCTGATGAAGAGCGGTTGAAGGAGCTGGGACTGTTTAGTATGAGGAAGAGGAGGCTGAGGGGAGACCTCATCGATCTCTACAACTACTTGAAAGGATACTGTAGAGAGGTTGGTGCTGGTCTCTTCTCACAGGTAATTAGTGACAGAATGAGAGGGAACGGCTTCAAGCTCCAACAGGGTAGGTTTAGACCGAACATTAGAAAAGAATTTTTCACAGAAAGAGTGGTCAGGATCTTGTTGCATCTATTTCCTGATCACAGTTCTAGTATGGGAGGAAAAGGAAACAGGAATTTTGGAATTACACAGAGCAGTCTGTAAAACTACTCTACCCTCTTCAATAAGATAAATCTGCAAATCCCAACCTGTAGTTTTATCTCCCCTAATGATATCATGCCAATGTCTAGCAGTTGATCTACAATATTTTGTGTTTTTTACTCCTCAGCAGTTTCCCTTTTCTCTCCTAGAAGTTTGACAATGTTGTGACTGTGAATATATTTTAAAACAAAATTAATGGCCCACTTACACTTTTTTGTCGATCTAGCATGTTGCTTTGACATTGCAGCTCATGCACTGCTTACCATTTAATTCTGCTGATCCTAAGTTTGCACTCATGGAGGTTGAATACCCACTGTGGGAGAAGTGCTGCTTATGTGGCAAATCTTCAGACCTTTTTCCTTTTTCCTTCTGACTCTTGGAAGAGAAGTTGCTAATGGTTTTTTGTTTCACATGAAGATTTTTAGGAGTTAGGTAATTTTCTGCCATTCACAACGAAACCGGTAATGATTTGTAGGAATGAAATACTTGAATGCACGCCTGGCCTTCAATTGGTGCAAGTCCAAGATGTCCCTTAATGTTTAATAGGACACACACTGTTGTTAAGTGTGATGGGACTAGCCCTTTGTGTGATGTGATGCAATGTGTCCATACTTACAAAAGTGACGGGGGTTTGTTTCCATCTTTGTGGCTGTATTTTCAAGAGAAAAGTTGAGCCAATGTAACTGCTTCTCAGAAGGGGCTCTCCTGCTCCCTTATCTCACCTTTCTTCCAAGCACATACTCCTCATCATTTGCACCTTGCACCAGTTCTGGTAATAAACTCAGGAGGAAAATAAAAGATACCTTTTGTTGCCTTACTTTTGTTGGCTTGCTGAGCTAAATTGACCCAGAGGGGTCTAATGAGCACCAGAGCAGGAGTGAGGGCAGATGCAGGACTCAGCTTAGGAGCAGGGGGAAAAAAAAGACCCTCTCCTGTTGGCAATAGGGAGCAGTGGATTGTGCATGAAAAGGTACTTCCATCTGGAAACCTCATTAAAAAAAAAAGGACCTGGGGTGGCAGATAGTAGAAATCTAACCATTTAACCTGGTATGATGAGGCCATTATCTAACATGGATTGAATAAAAACAGAACAAAGCAAACCGCTGGAATTTAACATTACTAACTTGTAGTTAACTTCTTTTTGTAAAAACATTGGTGCATTTTCTGCTACTCCAAAATGCTAAAAGGTAGGTTTATAATCACATTTTCTATCTGACATATGACAGCATGACTGCAGACTAATAGTGGCTTAGTGGCTAGGTAAGGTTCTTCCCCTTATCCTCCATAATATCTTTTTTTGTTCTCCCTTAGTTTTGTTCACTGACAAAAATCTCCTGTGGTGAAATTCAGCCTAATACAAAACACCTGAACAAGCACTGTGCAGCTCCTGCTTATGCTTATGCTCTCTTCTGAAGAATTGATTTACAGAACCAGCAAGAAAGGAACAAACAGGCATGTCCATTATTCCAAAGCCTCAGCTTTCGATTTTTAAAATGAGTGATAAATCTGTTACAACCAATAGTGAAAACAAACAAACAAACAAAATCCTTACACCTTTAAGTCAATACATCTATTTCACAACTTATACCAATGTACAAAAAAAAAAAAAAATCCAGCGATTTCTGGAATGTGATATTTTCCCCTTCGTTTCATCTCCCTCATTTTCCCCTTCATTTCATTTACTTTCACACACACGTATTTGTGTGTTTGTAAGGAGGACAGAGAAGAGGTTAGCAATTGTCTAGGTAAGCCACAGAGAGCATCCATACTATGTAGGACTTTAAGGAAAATTATGACATTGTAAAGCACTTTTATTTTCCTAACAAGGGAGGAAACTTTCAGCAGCTTTGGTTTATTTATTATTTATTCTGTGGTCTGACAGATTGTCCTTGCTGCAATTAAGCCAAGTACAAAGTGTACTGTTACAAGGTCCTCATCGAAGTCCATCCCTGACCTCAATAACACAAGAGATGGTCCTGTCTCCTCAGACCTACCAGATTAACTGTGAACTCGGTCACTCTTACACTGGTTCAACCTAAACACTAAGGACTAGAAAAGCTTACTGTTCTGCCATCAGACCAGATTGTATCAGCCTTGTCTAAGCTGCACCTCTTCCCAGCAGAACACCTATTTTCACCCATAATGAACCAAAAAGTAACCTCAAACCAACACTCTTTTGTGGCTGGCCAAATTTGTACTGTGTGCTTTTCAGAATCCTGGCGAACCCATGTTCCATAATAATCAGATCCTTCAGCTTTTGGACACTTCCAGACAAAAGGAATTTTAATTCCAGCTATCTGGAAAGATTTTTCTTTCCCCTAATTATGTTTCCCAGTATGCACTCCTCTTAACTACAGCTGGAAAAAAAGAATATCTTAAAATACCTGTGTGCATGTGTCCTCTCTTTTTCTTTAGAAAGGTGGGGGGAATGTACCAGAATTGTCTCTTGTCACATTACTGAGAAAGATTAAAATTGTAACCAGAGTCAATTGAATTTGTCAAACCTCCCAGCTTGTTCTTTCCCTATAGATACAGATTTGGAACATATACTTAGAATATATCTATTTCTCTCTTTTACATTCAATAACTGTTTGTGAAGAGCTTTGACATCTCAAAGAAGGCAATAAATAGAAATATATTACGATACATGGCTCATTGGTATGGGTCCAAAGCTCACATTAAATCAAAGACTAAAATAAAGCTTCACATACTATTTTCCCCACTGGTGTATATACTGATTTCTCAGCATGTTGCCTGTGTGTTACATTTTAAAAGGGAACTGGGTTTTTTGCTGCAATTGTATGCAATTGATGAGTACTTGCCATTCAGGTACTCTTTGTGAAATATGCATCAATCTGCCATAGATTGTACATGGCCTCCTTGACCTTTTCATGGCCTGTTGAGCTCTCTTGATGGTATAGACATCTTTAACTTTATTGCAAAAAAAATTTGTAAGGCAGAGGAAAGTTCCAGGTAAAAGTAGAAAGTGTAGATAAAATTGAATCATTTCCAAAGAAAAAAAAGGAGCCTGACAAGACCACCTAAAGCTGATATTTGTACTTCCTAATGTTGCTCCTGTACAACATGATTTATTGTCCTGAGTGCTTGAGACTATTTGGTAGTGCTTTGGCTCTTGAAGGATAGCTATAGTCATTTTGAAGTCAAGTCCTATTTGACAGAAAAGGAGCATCTGTATGTCAAGAAAAATCCCAGATCTTTACCTCCTATGCCTTTATGCTTAGCCAAAAAACAAACCTTGAGTTTTCTAATGTCATGATTAGAAGCTTCTTGCAAGTTAAGCAAATTGCCCAAGGGAATCTCTGATCAAAAAATGCAGCTCTCTGCAGTGGCTGTGGCAAAGAAGAAGTCTGATAAAATATACTTTCATTGTTCAGAGTTGAGAGTGACACAGAGTAGTCCAGTTTGAAAAAAAAGTCTTTAGAGACTTGAGAATCATGAGATTCTAATCTCATTCTCAATGAGAGCAATGAGAATCATGATTCTGTCCAGCGATGCCTGAACTAACTGTTTGCCAGAAAAGGTATGTCAGAAAGGGTCTTTCCTTGCACTGATTTAGCTGTTCTCAGAAAAAAGCCTATGTTAAAACTGCTTCTTGGGTCTCAAACTGTCATCTTTAGAGCTGTGCCTGTAAATATCCTAGGTTGGTAAGTGGATATTCTTGGTTATTGTTGTAAACGCCGACATCCCAGTGATGAGAAACGGTTTTTCCATAACCAGACACAGATGGAGTCTGTCATGAAGATACTGTTATGGAGATGCCATGTTGATATTTTTCTTGATTTTATGAGGTTTTGTGACAGTGTCTGAAATCATTTAAAGATAGACGTTGTATGGAAATAAACCTATGACCCTGGCTTATAAAGATAGCTGAATATTCTTGAAGGCACTAGCTTAACTGAAACGCTTGCTATTGTCATTCATGAACTTGGTCTAAAAGTAGTGTTTAGGCTAGATGAAGCAGAATCTTGCTTCACTTTAAAACACTTACAAATCTTTTTTATATATCCTCCCTCCACCTCAGATACCAATGTTAAAATATAAAAATAAGAGTACTTACAACAGACAATAATCACTGTTATATTTACTCAGATTTTGATTAAAAACAAAAACAAAAAAACAACTGTTGTAGTTCTTTTTGTAGTACTGTATGCCATGAGATTTCAAGGTAGAGCAGATTGATCTTGCTCTAACACAGATCTTGTTTGCCTTATGAGTTGAAACCTTTTGGTACAAAATCTCCAATGAGAGATAAATAATGTGGAACATGTAGGTGACATTTTACAGGGTCACTTTTCCAGCCCGTTACTATAATTTAAAAGGTGATACCTTCACTGTTTCCTATTCATTGCTGTTTGGCTATTTCAGATGTTCTAACAACGTGAAATGAAATCTCACTTGCCCTTTATTTGGAAAAAAAAATCGAAGGAAAAGTCATACCTGTATATTAGAATTGTCAGAGCTGATTCTCATATTACTCACAGATAAGGCAGGATTAAATCCACAGTAGTCTATACAGTGATATTAGTATGAGCAATGTGTTGTCATGAAATAAGAAGTGGAAATGTAGTTGCCACGAGTGTACAATGATACTTATCAAAACTTAATCAAAAAAGTAAAAAATAAAGTTATATTGATCCTATTCAAAGTTTCTCTTTTAGGCAAGAGCTACATCTTAACAATAAAATATGCATCTTAGCATTTGATAATGCTTCCACTGAACTGGACATCAAAGAACCCATCCTAACTAAAAAAGGAACATAGCTTTCTTTTCATAATTAATGACTATCAGCTATTACATTTCAGAAATTTGAAGTCAGTAAAGTAAAAGCACCATATAAAATAGGCATTTTTTTGATATCTCATGAACTTGATATTCATTCTTACATGATACCGAAATCACAGAAGCTAAATAAAGGGAAAAGAGCGGTGTAGGCAACATACAGCGCCACTAAGGATATACCATCCTGCAACAGCTTCGCTATCTACTTTTATTTCCTGTGGAATACGCTCATTGAATAAACAGGACAACAGCCACTGAAGACTTAGTTGTACCTTAACAACTGCAAATACCTGGTTTGCTGATAATCAACACACAGACTACTAAGAATAAGTACTAAACATAGCTGATTTGTGTGTATGTACAAACAGAAGAACAACGTGTCCTTGCTTTTAGCACCATCAATTAAAAGTTACGCTTTGGAGTGCATTTAATGGTCACTAATGCAGTAAGCATATTGTATATGCTGGCACCTTAGGGATTTTGCTTTTGCCTCTATTCTTCATGTTTCACCTGCTGAGAAAGAGCCAAGTCTTTTGTTGAATTTTTAACAGCCATGGCTTGATCTGCTGTATACTTCAATGCCATTGCAAATAACTGTTTTCAGCTGCACAGGCAGAATAGCTCCATTTGGGGGCTATTGCAACAGCAATATGCATGGATCACTTTCAGTGAAGTCTACTTGTTCAAATCTTAGTTTATGAACAGTGTATTGAAAATTTTCAAAGAAAATCCATTTTCTCCCAATGCTTTTCCATGATCTCTCTCCGGTCTCCATTTTCTTGAATGCTTTGGATAATAGGCTCACTGAATTTGCTTTTCTGACTTTCCTTTTTATTTTTATTACCTTTTAAATAAACCTATTAAATGAAGTCAGCACTTGCTGAAAGTATTAGACAATTATATTTAACCACACAGTCTTAATAACAAAACCATGTAGAATGTAGACAGAAGTATGCTTTCATCTCAGCTCTAGGAACCAGATCTAGAAAAGACATCCCCAACCATGGTTAAAGAAGTTTGAGAAAGGCATTTGAAAATGCTACTCATGATTTCCCAAACAGTACCAACATAAACCAAGTCTTTCTGGAGGATACCCAGAAAACACAAAAGCTTTACATTTCTGCTGTTATAGCTAATATCTCTATTTTTTTATCTCATATATTTAATGCTGAAGAGAACATAATGGGGAACCAGCAAATCTATTTTCCTTGTCCAGTTGATCTGCTTAACCATACAGTTATGCCCACGCATCAGTGTCATTAATCCAGATGTGCAATATACTAGAAAAGGGAATGAGAACGAGGAAGAATTTTCTTAGTTCAGAGACATTTCAGTGTCATGAAACATCTAGAAGTCTAATGATTACATTTTGGCCCTAATGAGGTCAATGATGAAAATCCTAGTCTTAACCCCTATGCTAGAAAAAAATATGGGAAAGCTGGCATGAAGATGAAGCTTTGGGATGATAATAAATGGGTATCACACTTGCTTAATTCAATAGGACCAGGAACAGACCTGCAAATATCCATTTCAATCAAGGATAAAAGCAAGTCATTTTTGTCTGCTTGTGAAAGTCCTAGATCAAAATGGCATGGGGTTGGGGTTCATTTCTCACTACTGAATTTCATTGGAAAAAGTACTAAATACCCAAGGTTTGCTCAAAATACAAAGTATTGGATGCCAAAGATCTTGCCAAGACCATGTCTGTATCTTTATTCCCCCTAAAATTCATAGATTTGATTTTTAAACTCCTCTAACATATCCGGTTCAATGCAATCAGTTTTTAAGTTCAGACAGGAAAAATCTACCCACTTCAGAATTTTACACAGCAAGCACAGAGATTTTCTGTTGTGAGCTTAAACTGTAAAAAAATAGCTTTATAACAATGGCATATTAGAGATCGATGATTCTTGGCTTAGCATATTCACTTTTAAACAGAAAACAACTTAAAAATCCAAACAAAACAAACCAAATATTAGACAAAATAAAAAATAATAATAAAAAAAGAAAAACAGAAGTATCCTATGTGCTGCTGCACTAGATTTGTGAGATTCTATCAGTGCTAACGGAGAGCAGAACTTGCACTTGCCATTGAAATGTCAGTGCCAATACCCCTGAGGGTAGCTGTCTGCCATTTTTCTGTTCCAGCATTCTCACTGTTTTGTCTCTTTTGTGCTAACAAGAAAAATGCAAAGCAAAATGCAAACAGATAAGAATCTGATTATGCATGGGAAACAAATAAGGTCAAAAAATGACAGCACCATTTTTTACCAATCAGGGAAGAGACTTCCACAGCCAGAAAAGTAAAAGATAAAAAAAGATAATATCTCATTTTGGCTTTGGGGGCAGGAACCTCCCCTCCCTCAACAACTAAACCAGTTTTGTTGTGATGAAATTTAGCTCATCTTACAGATATACCAGAATTGACAAGGGAGAGGCGTTTGTGGTTTATTTTAAAGCTTATTCCCAGTGTGCAAAAAAACCTGTACAGTCTACTAAAGTAATTTAGAATAATTCTTCCTACTACGAAGTAAATATGGACTACCACTAGCAAATGTCAAAGTTGCATTTACTATTCTTGTTGAGAGCCACACCGCTAATTGGTGAAGAGATGTGCCACAACTATTTTTTTAATAATAAGTCATTAGGAGATGAAATCAGAGTCTTTTTAAAAGGAAATTTATAGGAACATGTATTTTTTGAAAATAATTCAAATCCTACACAGTAAATTGTTGATCCAAATACAGACAAATAGTTCTTTGTAAAGCACCAGTACCACGGCTAATGCTTCCCTCAGTGACTTTCTTCAGGATTGCTCACTATTTCTGCTTTGTCCTTGTGGCCAAGAAGGCTAATGGTCTCCTGGGGTGCATTAAAAAGGGCATGGCTAGCAGGTTGAGGAAGGTTGTCCTCCTCCTCTACTCTGCCCTCCTGAAGCCCCTTCTGGAGTATTGTGTCCGTTTCTGGCCTCCTCAGTTCAAGAAGGACAGGGAATTACTGGAGAGTCCAGCAGAGGGCTATAAAATGATCAAGGGAATGGAGCATCTCTGTTATGTGTAAAGGCTGAGAGACCTGGGTCTGTCTAGCCTGGAGAAGACTGAGAGGGGATTTTATCAATGGTTATAAAAAACTAAAGGTTGGGTGCCAAGGGTCAAACTCTTCTCAGTGATGCCTGGTGACGGACATGGCGCAATGGACACAAGCTAGAATACAGGAAATTCCATCTTAACATGAGGAAAAAGTTCTATACTTTGAGTGTGACAGAGCACTGGAACAGGTTGCCCAGAGAGGTTGTGGACTCTCCTTCTCTGAAGAGATTCAGAACCCACTTGCATGCATTCCTGTCCAGCCTGCTCTAGGTGAACCTGCTTCACCCAGGTCCGAAGGTCCCTTCCAACCCCTACAATCCTGTGATACTGTGATATCAAAATGTGATCTTAATGATAATTTTATGATATATCAAAATGTATCTTAAAATTACTTTAAAGGGTAGAATCCATATAGAAATCTAGATCTTTCTGTTTATTTTAAATGCTGAATGAGACATAAGGTGCTCATGATTATGTGCTGAGAGATCAGTTCCAAGGGGCTCTTTGGTGAATGCATGGATTTTTGTAAGGCACCAGTGGCTCAGTATAAATAATTGGGGAAAAAAAATCATGTCATTATTGAAATATTTTCCAGTTTCATTCTGCTGTGGTTCTAGGTCTCTGTCCTAGTTAGATTAACCCAGGTATTCACAGAGTATAGCCATCATTTGTGCAACATCAAAGCTCTTTGCAAACCTCTCTTAATTGCTTTTGTAAATGACATGCCTCTCTGCAGAGTGTGCTGTTACCTAAAGCAAGTTGTATTTTGATCAGAGGCATCCCTCGCTCACTGCAAATTTCAATGAGCTTATAGTTGTTTCAAATAAACGCGAAAATATTTTTGTCCTGAGTTCGTGCTGAGTGTTGTTGAGAAACGTGGGAATACGTCTTTTGTTCATTAAACTGGCTGGGAGGCTGGTGATTACTTACAGAAGTATTTCAATATCATTATTGTGTTTTGAACCTCTGAAAGGTAACTAATCCATTAAAAGCCTGTAAAATAGCAATTAAGACACACTACCATCTGTGAAGTGCTTTCTCTCTTCCTTACCCCTGGCATTTCAGTTCAAGAAGGGCACATCATCTTTTCAGTTTCAGTTCACGCAGAGCTATCTGGGAGATATTTATCCATTTGGAATGTCTGACATCAAAAAGTCATCTTTTTGGTCAACAAATCACAATTATTCATAAACCAAGACAATTCCTCTGTCTTGATTAGTTTTATGCTTTTTGATCATTCTTTATTTACCTGCTTCTTCACTTATCAAACATAGCAGTGAATGAATTTCATACTGTCTAGAGAAATGCAGCCGTGAGACCGTGTTCTCAGTCAAATAATTCAGACTCAATTTGTGTAGCACCTACGGCAAAGCTCACAGAAGTTCACAGATTCTGTCCTGGCCTGTGGCTGTAGGTAGCATCTATGGCAGTCACCTGCTTCTTTTAGACACTGATGGAAAAGGGGAAAGGAAGAGAGGCTTGAATGATTCTTTGTGTATTTTGATATTTAGACAGTGACATATGTCATTGTTCATTGAAGTGTCACTGTTCATTGAAGTTTCACTGCTCATTCAGTTCATTTGTGTTCTCCTCCAGTTTGATAAAAGTTCCACTTAAAGTCAAGCTATGGTCTTTTTCTGACTCCCCTCCCCCTCTCCCCATAAAAACTTTATACAAGATGTAATTTCTTCTGAGCATAAAGGAATAAATGATTTCTATCTTGCTATATAGTCTCTCTGAGCAACATAAGATACTCTACTGTAGAACAATAGACATTTTTTGGTATTTATTATATTCCAACATTTGTAATCTCTCAGTGCCTGTAAGCACATGGGGTCAAAATCACACACTAATATTTGAAATTGTTAGTTACTAACTTGCTTGTGATGCTTATCAGCATCAGTGACATTACAGTTTAAATAGGAACCGTTGGCTAGACAGAAACAACAAGGATGACTGAGATTATCAGCGAATCTGTTTGCTACCTAGAATTGCCACTTGAAAATATGATCAGAAATAGAATTTGGAGTATAAAAAATCAAATCCTAAAAAGAGTTAGGGGAAATTTGGTAGTTTCTATAGGTTCAATAACTTAAAAAAAATTTGCTATGTCAATTGTAAAAGCTGTTTCAAAATGGTTCATGTTCATGTTTATTTTTGTTGTTTTTATCTACATTTAAAAATGAAAAGTCAGTCATTATCTTGAAAACATTTAAGTAATAACTTTCAATAACATTTCATTTTGAGATATTTTTATAGGAACTATTTCAAAAGGAAAAATTCACCAAACCCAACTTGCTAATTCAGGTCATATTATTTTTGTTCCAGCAGTGAGCATGAAGATTTTAACTGTTGGTTTTACTTCATTTTTGTCACATCAGACTTTATTAAAAAAAAATCTTTAAAAGTGCTAGCCATACTTTTCTCCCATTTTAATACCCTTAAAATTAGATGCTTGGACTTATGGCATGATATAAAATTCTGAAAAGAATTTTCTATTCTATTCTATTCTATTCTATTCTATTCTATTCTATTCTATTCTATTCTATTCTATTCTATTCTATTTCGCTGCGTCCTGCAGCAACTGGAAAAACAAACTGACTATCATTGCTGTACCAAATATATATTTCTCATGATACATTTCTATTATCTATCATAATGAACTTTTTTGTGTGAAATGTATGCCTTTTTACTTGTATATATACATTTGCATTTTTATGTATATTTATATGTATTCATTATACTCTATTGTTCTACCTATGTACAATGAGTTGTAACTTCACATTTTTAGACAATTCATGTTAAAGCTCTTCTGAAGTAACTTCAGTTTCTTAACTCATCCATGTAATATTTTTACATGTTTTTTCCAGGAAATTTCATGAGACAGTTTTACCATTGCTACTTTTCCAGTAGTAAATTTTCATATATATCTTGCTTTATATGCTTTTTAACAGTAATTTGAAATGCAAATGTTCCGTTATATAGATACGAGAGCTTCAAATAGGCATCTTTCTTTTCTTTACTTGAGCTATTTGCTTACTTTGTTTTTCACCACAGGTTAGGTTTCTGTTCAATTATTATTTTTTCCTGACTGCCTCACGGGTTATACAAGTATCACATTTTATTGGAGTGGCTTTCAGATTATTGGTGTGAAAGACTTATGGGATTTGCTCATAAATGTCTGTCCTTTCTCGAGTCTCTTGTACTTTATCCTTTATTGCAATTCTGGCCGTGCCTCCAGACCATATGTTCTGAGACGACTCTTCAAGTTATGATTATTTTTTTTTTTTAAGGCAAATCTCATTACTCTTCTCTTTTCATTTATTCCTATTTTCATTTTCTCTGGAAATTCACTTCACTGACAAATTATCACAGACCTCAAAGGCAAACAAATTAGTACTTGTGTAATATTTTAAGAAGGCCTATAGTGATATCCAGGGGAAAAACAGCAACCCCCCTCAGTAGTTTTACTCATCTTCTTTAATAAATGGTTTCGGTTCAGGTGTAATTTTTATGTGTCTTGAAGAACCTTTTAATATCAATTACACAACTCTTGAACAGTTCCTTTTCTTCAGCTCAGTATAAAATTCAGTGAAATGCTTAAGGATGCTCTTCAGCATTAGCTATACTTTATGAGGGATAATAGTTTTATATCTTGGTTTGGATCTTCTTTTTAAAGATAAGTGAAATTTGAATAGCAAAAGACTGCGATGAAATGGCAATGTTATACTCTGTAACAGCAATATTCTACCCACAGCACACATAATTTATGGCACAAGGACAGAAATGGCTTTGGTTCATCAATTACTAGTGGGGGTTTTGTAGCACCTTTTGTACCATATTTGCTACTGGCTCAGTACAATCACCAGAAGTTTTCTTTTGTGAATATATTTTTCTGAAAATAAAATTATACCAGAATTCTCCTAATGTTTGAAGCTATGGTTGAAGGTAGGACAGTGAAAAGGGACATATGTCCCCTGGTGCCTGGACAGAATTTTGCAAATGATGGCTTAAGTCAGCCAAAAAGTCACTAACCCTCCGGATAGAGGCAATGAAGAAAAGGGACAAAGAGTAGAACTGTTGCCAATGCCTTGGCTAATAATGAGAAGCATCTGAGGGTCCTTCAGAACCTTATGTATCTAGAAGTCCTTGAGGCACCTCCATCCTCTCAGCAAAGACTTCCTCGTAGCTTTGCCTGACAGGCAGCTCAGTTGCAGACCTTGCTGCATACTGATTACAAGCAACACAAATGCATATGGTACTGTAGCAGCATAAGAATATAATTCATCCCTGAAACACAAGAGTAGAGAAAGAGCCTTGCCAGGCAGAGTTTCTGTAAACTGTCTTGCCAGCAGACAGAAGCAGTGTGAGAAAGAAAATGGAACTGTGCGGTAAGTAGGGATGACTCTACTCACACTGAGCTGAGGTACACGCAAGTAGGGCATTTTGTAGGATAGCTTACATAAATAAAAGTAGAGTTATATTCACATAGTTTTCAATAGTGTTATATATGCAAAAATCTAACACAAAAATAATTCCCCCCCCAACCCCCTAACCCAAAACAATCAAGCATGAATTTAGCATTATGTGATTCATAGCTTACAGATGAAAAAAATAGTAGATAAACTAAAAATGTTTACTGCTATAACTGCTTTAAAGTCTGAGAATTTCAGCAATAGATAATATGACATAAAATCTCACACCATTTATTTATAGTCTTTTTTCCAAAGCTTTAAAAAAAAAAAAAATCCAGCGATTTCTGGAATGTGATATTTTCCCCTTCGTTTCATCTCCCTCATTTTCCCCTTCATTTCATTTACTTTCACACACACGTATTTGTGTGTTTGTAAGGAGGACAGAGAAGAGGTTAGCAATTGTCTAGGTAAGCCACAGAGAGCATCCATACTATGTAGGACTTTAAGGAAAATTATGACATTGTAAAGCACTTTTATTTTCCTAACAAGGGAGGAAACTTTCAGCAGCTTTGGTTTATTTATTATTTATTCTGTGGTCTGACAGATTGTCCTTGCTGCAATTAAGCCAAGTACAAAGTGTACTGTTACAAGGTCCTCATCGAAGTCCATCCCTGACCTCAATAACACAAGAGATGGTCCTGTCTCCTCAGACCTACCAGATTAACTGTGAACTCGGTCACTCTTACACTGGTTCAACCTAAACACTAAGGACTAGAAAAGCTTACTGTTCTGCCATCAGACCAGATTGTATCAGCCTTGTCTAAGCTGCACCTCTTCCCAGCAGAACACCTATTTTCACCCATAATGAACCAAAAAGTAACCTCAAACCAACACTCTTTTGTGGCTGGCCAAATTTGTACTGTGTGCTTTTCAGAATCCTGGCGAACCCATGTTCCATAATAATCAGATCCTTCAGCTTTTGGACACTTCCAGACAAAAGGAATTTTAATTCCAGCTATCTGGAAAGATTTTTCTTTCCCCTAATTATGTTTCCCAGTATGCACTCCTCTTAACTACAGCTGGAAAAAAAGAATATCTTAAAATACCTGTGTGCATGTGTCCTCTCTTTTTCTTTAGAAAGGTGGGGGGAATGTACCAGAATTGTCTCTTGTCACATTACTGAGAAAGATTAAAATTGTAACCAGAGTCAATTGAATTTGTCAAACCTCCCAGCTTGTTCTTTCCCTATAGATACAGATTTGGAACATATACTTAGAATATATCTATTTCTCTCTTTTACATTCAATAACTGTTTGTGAAGAGCTTTGACATCTCAAAGAAGGCAATAAATAGAAATATATTACGATACATGGCTCATTGGTATGGGTCCAAAGCTCACATTAAATCAAAGACTAAAATAAAGCTTCACATACTATTTTCCCCACTGGTGTATATACTGATTTCTCAGCATGTTGCCTGTGTGTTACATTTTAAAAGGGAACTGGGTTTTTTGCTGCAATTGTATGCAATTGATGAGTACTTGCCATTCAGGTACTCTTTGTGAAATATGCATCAATCTGCCATAGATTGTACATGGCCTCCTTGACCTTTTCATGGCCTGTTGAGCTCTCTTGATGGTATAGACATCTTTAACTTTATTGCAAAAAAAATTTGTAAGGCAGAGGAAAGTTCCAGGTAAAAGTAGAAAGTGTAGATAAAATTGAATCATTTCCAAAGAAAAAAAAGGAGCCTGACAAGACCACCTAAAGCTGATATTTGTACTTCCTAATGTTGCTCCTGTACAACATGATTTATTGTCCTGAGTGCTTGAGACTATTTGGTAGTGCTTTGGCTCTTGAAGGATAGCTATAGTCATTTTGAAGTCAAGTCCTATTTGACAGAAAAGGAGCATCTGTATGTCAAGAAAAATCCCAGATCTTTACCTCCTATGCCTTTATGCTTAGCCAAAAAACAAACCTTGAGTTTTCTAATGTCATGATTAGAAGCTTCTTGCAAGTTAAGCAAATTGCCCAAGGGAATCTCTGATCAAAAAATGCAGCTCTCTGCAGTGGCTGTGGCAAAGAAGAAGTCTGATAAAATATACTTTCATTGTTCAGAGTTGAGAGTGACACAGAGTAGTCCAGTTTGAAAAAAAAGTCTTTAGAGACTTGAGAATCATGAGATTCTAATCTCATTCTCAATGAGAGCAATGAGAATCATGATTCTGTCCAGCGATGCCTGAACTAACTGTTTGCCAGAAAAGGTATGTCAGAAAGGGTCTTTCCTTGCACTGATTTAGCTGTTCTCAGAAAAAAGCCTATGTTAAAACTGCTTCTTGGGTCTCAAACTGTCATCTTTAGAGCTGTGCCTGTAAATATCCTAGGTTGGTAAGTGGATATTCTTGGTTATTGTTGTAAACGCCGACATCCCAGTGATGAGAAACGGTTTTTCCATAACCAGACACAGATGGAGTCTGTCATGAAGATACTGTTATGGAGATGCCATGTTGATATTTTTCTTGATTTTATGAGGTTTTGTGACAGTGTCTGAAATCATTTAAAGATAGACGTTGTATGGAAATAAACCTATGACCCTGGCTTATAAAGATAGCTGAATATTCTTGAAGGCACTAGCTTAACTGAAACGCTTGCTATTGTCATTCATGAACTTGGTCTAAAAGTAGTGTTTAGGCTAGATGAAGCAGAATCTTGCTTCACTTTAAAACACTTACAAATCTTTTTTATATATCCTCCCTCCACCTCAGATACCAATGTTAAAATATAAAAATAAGAGTACTTACAACAGACAATAATCACTGTTATATTTACTCAGATTTTGATTAAAAACAAAAACAAAAAAACAACTGTTGTAGTTCTTTTTGTAGTACTGTATGCCATGAGATTTCAAGGTAGAGCAGATTGATCTTGCTCTAACACAGATCTTGTTTGCCTTATGAGTTGAAACCTTTTGGTACAAAATCTCCAATGAGAGATAAATAATGTGGAACATGTAGGTGACATTTTACAGGGTCACTTTTCCAGCCTGTTACTATAATTTAAAAGGTGATACCTTCACTGTTTCCTATTCATTGCTGTTTGGCTATTTCAGATGTTCTAACAACGTGAAATGAAATCTCACTTGCCCTTTATTTGGAAAAAAAAATCGAAGGAAAAGTCATACCTGTATATTAGAATTGTCAGAGCTGATTCTCATATTACTCACAGATAAGGCAGGATTAAATCCACAGTAGTCTATACAGTGATATTAGTATGAGCAATGTGTTGTCATGAAATAAGAAGTGGAAATGTAGTTGCCACGAGTGTACAATGATACTTATCAAAACTTAATCAAAAAAGTAAAAAATAAAGTTATATTGATCCTATTCAAAGTTTCTCTTTTAGGCAAGAGCTACATCTTAACAATAAAATATGCATCTTAGCATTTGATAATGCTTCCACTGAACTGGACATCAAAGAACCCATCCTAACTAAAAAAGGAACATAGCTTTCTTTTCATAATTAATGACTATCAGCTATTACATTTCAGAAATTTGAAGTCAGTAAAGTAAAAGCACCATATAAAATAGGCATTTTTTTGATATCTCATGAACTTGATATTCATTCTTACATGATACCGAAATCACAGAAGCTAAATAAAGGGAAAAGAGCGGTGTAGGCAACATACAGCGCCACTAAGGATATACCATCCTGCAACAGCTTCGCTATCTACTTTTATTTCCTGTGGAATACGCTCATTGAATAAACAGGACAACAGCCACTGAAGACTTAGTTGTACCTTAACAACTGCAAATACCTGGTTTGCTGATAATCAACACACAGACTACTAAGAATAAGTACTAAACATAGCTGATTTGTGTGTATGTACAAACAGAAGAACAACGTGTCCTTGCTTTTAGCACCATCAATTAAAAGTTACGCTTTGGAGTGCATTTAATGGTCACTAATGCAGTAAGCATATTGTATATGCTGGCACCTTAGGGATTTTGCTTTTGCCTCTATTCTTCATGTTTCACCTGCTGAGAAAGAGCCAAGTCTTTTGTTGAATTTTTAACAGCCATGGCTTGATCTGCTGTATACTTCAATGCCATTGCAAATAACTGTTTTCAGCTGCACAGGCAGAATAGCTCCATTTGGGGGCTATTGCAACAGCAATATGCATGGATCACTTTCAGTGAAGTCTACTTGTTCAAATCTTAGTTTATGAACAGTGTATTGAAAATTTTCAAAGAAAATCCATTTTCTCCCAATGCTTTTCCATGATCTCTCTCCGGTCTCCATTTTCTTGAATGCTTTGGATAATAGGCTCACTGAATTTGCTTTTCTGACTTTCCTTTTTATTTTTATTACCTTTTAAATAAACCTATTAAATGAAGTCAGCACTTGCTGAAAGTATTAGACAATTATATTTAACCACACAGTCTTAATAACAAAACCATGTAGAATGTAGACAGAAGTATGCTTTCATCTCAGCTCTAGGAACCAGATCTAGAAAAGACATCCCCAACCATGGTTAAAGAAGTTTGAGAAAGGCATTTGAAAATGCTACTCATGATTTCCCAAACAGTACCAACATAAACCAAGTCTTTCTGGAGGATACCCAGAAAACACAAAAGCTTTACATTTCTGCTGTTATAGCTAATATCTCTATTTTTTTATCTCATATATTTAATGCTGAAGAGAACATAATGGGGAACCAGCAAATCTATTTTCCTTGTCCAGTTGATCTGCTTAACCATACAGTTATGCCCACGCATCAGTGTCATTAATCCAGATGTGCAATATACTAGAAAAGGGAATGAGAACGAGGAAGAATTTTCTTAGTTCAGAGACATTTCAGTGTCATGAAACATCTAGAAGTCTAATGATTACATTTTGGCCCTAATGAGGTCAATGATGAAAATCCTAGTCTTAACCCCTATGCTAGAAAAAAATATGGGAAAGCTGGCATGAAGATGAAGCTTTGGGATGATAATAAATGGGTATCACACTTGCTTAATTCAATAGGACCAGGAACAGACCTGCAAATATCCATTTCAATCAAGGATAAAAGCAAGTCATTTTTGTCTGCTTGTGAAAGTCCTAGATCAAAATGGCATGGGGTTGGGGTTCATTTCTCACTACTGAATTTCATTGGAAAAAGTACTAAATACCCAAGGTTTGCTCAAAATACAAAGTATTGGATGCCAAAGATCTTGCCAAGACCATGTCTGTATCTTTATTCCCCCTAAAATTCATAGATTTGATTTTTAAACTCCTCTAACATATCCGGTTCAATGCAATCAGTTTTTAAGTTCAGACAGGAAAAATCTACCCACTTCAGAATTTTACACAGCAAGCACAGAGATTTTCTGTTGTGAGCTTAAACTGTAAAAAAATAGCTTTATAACAATGGCATATTAGAGATCGATGATTCTTGGCTTAGCATATTCACTTTTAAACAGAAAACAACTTAAAAATCCAAACAAAACAAACCAAATATTAGACAAAATAAAAAATAATAATAAAAAAAGAAAAACAGAAGTATCCTATGTGCTGCTGCACTAGATTTGTGAGATTCTATCAGTGCTAACGGAGAGCAGAACTTGCACTTGCCATTGAAATGTCAGTGCCAATACCCCTGAGGGTAGCTGTCTGCCATTTTTCTGTTCCAGCATTCTCACTGTTTTGTCTCTTTTGTGCTAACAAGAAAAATGCAAAGCAAAATGCAAACAGATAAGAATCTGATTATGCATGGGAAACAAATAAGGTCAAAAAATGACAGCACCATTTTTTACCAATCAGGGAAGAGACTTCCACAGCCAGAAAAGTAAAAGATAAAAAAAGATAATATCTCATTTTGGCTTTGGGGGCAGGAACCTCCCCTCCCTCAACAACTAAACCAGTTTTGTTGTGATGAAATTTAGCTCATCTTACAGATATACCAGAATTGACAAGGGAGAGGCGTTTGTGGTTTATTTTAAAGCTTATTCCCAGTGTGCAAAAAAACCTGTACAGTCTACTAAAGTAATTTAGAATAATTCTTCCTACTACGAAGTAAATATGGACTACCACTAGCAAATGTCAAAGTTGCATTTACTATTCTTGTTGAGAGCCACACCGCTAATTGGTGAAGAGATGTGCCACAACTATTTTTTTAATAATAAGTCATTAGGAGATGAAATCAGAGTCTTTTTAAAAGGAAATTTATAGGAACATGTATTTTTTGAAAATAATTCAAATCCTACACAGTAAATTGTTGATCCAAATACAGACAAATAGTTCTTTGTAAAGCACCAGTACCACGGCTAATGCTTCCCTCAGTGACTTTCTTCGGGATTGCTCACTATTTTTGCTTTGTCCTTGTGGCCAAGAAGGCTAATGGTCTCCTGGGGTGCATTAAAAAGGGCATGGCTAGCAGGTTGAGGAAGGTTGTCCTCCTCCTCTACTCTGCCCTCCTGAAGCCCCTTCTGGAGTATTGTGTCCGTTTCTGGCCTCCTCAGTTCAAGAAGGACAGGGAATTACTGGAGAGTCCAGCAGAGGGCTATAAAATGATCAAGGGAATGGAGCATCTCTGTTATGTGTAAAGGCTGAGAGACCTGGGTCTGTCTAGCCTGGAGAAGACTGAGAGGGGATTTTATCAATGGTTATAAAAAACTAAAGGTTGGGTGCCAAGGGTCAAACTCTTCTCAGTGATGCCTGGTGACGGACATGGCGCAATGGACACAAGCTAGAATACAGGAAATTCCATCTTAACATGAGGAAAAAGTTCTATACTTTGAGTGTGACAGAGCACTGGAACAGGTTGCCCAGAGAGGTTGTGGACTCTCCTTCTCTGAAGAGATTCAGAACCCACTTGCATGCATTCCTGTCCAGCCTGCTCTAGGTGAACCTGCTTCACCCAGGTCCGAAGGTCCCTTCCAACCCCTACAATCCTGTGATACTGTGATATCAAAATGTGATCTTAATGATAATTTTATGATATATCAAAATGTATCTTAAAATTACTTTAAAGGGTAGAATCCATATAGAAATCTAGATCTTTCTGTTTATTTTAAATGCTGAATGAGACATAAGGTGCTCATGATTATGTGCTGAGAGATCAGTTCCAAGGGGCTCTTTGGTGAATGCATGGATTTTTGTAAGGCACCAGTGGCTCAGTATAAATAATTGGGGAAAAAAAATCATGTCATTATTGAAATATTTTCCAGTTTCATTCTGCTGTGGTTCTAGGTCTCTGTCCTAGTTAGATTAACCCAGGTATTCACAGAGTATAGCCATCATTTGTGCAACATCAAAGCTCTTTGCAAACCTCTCTTAATTGCTTTTGTAAATGACATGCCTCTCTGCAGAGTGTGCTGTTACCTAAAGCAAGTTGTATTTTGATCAGAGGCATCCCTCGCTCACTGCAAATTTCAATGAGCTTATAGTTGTTTCAAATAAACGCGAAAATATTTTTGTCCTGAGTTCGTGCTGAGTGTTGTTGAGAAACGTGGGAATACGTCTTTTGTTCATTAAACTGGCTGGGAGGCTGGTGATTACTTACAGAAGTATTTCAATATCATTATTGTGTTTTGAACCTCTGAAAGGTAACTAATCCATTAAAAGCCTGTAAAATAGCAATTAAGACACACTACCATCTGTGAAGTGCTTTCTCTCTTCCTTACCCCTGGCATTTCAGTTCAAGAAGGGCACATCATCTTTTCAATTTCAGTTCACGCAGAGCTATCTGGGAGATATTTATCCATTTGGAATGTCTGACATCAAAAAGTCATCTTTTTGGTCAACAAATCACAATTATTCATAAACCAAGACAATTCCTCTGTCTTGATTAGTTTTATGCTTTTTGATCATTCTTTATTTACCTGCTTCTTCACTTATCAAACATAGCAGTGAATGAATTTCATACTGTCTAGAGAAATGCAGCCGTGAGACCGTGTTCTCAGTCAAATAATTCAGACTCAATTTGTGTAGCACCTACGGCAAAGCTCACAGAAGTTCACAGATTCTGTCCTGGCCTGTGGCTGTAGGTAGCATCTATGGCAGTCACCTGCTTCTTTTAGACACTGATGGAAAAGGGGAAAGGAAGAGAGGCTTGAATGATTCTTTGTGTATTTTGATATTTAGACAGTGACATATGTCATTGTTCATTGAAGTGTCACTGTTCATTGAAGTTTCACTGCTCATTCAGTTCATTTGTGTTCTCCTCCAGTTTGATAAAAGTTCCACTTAAAGTCAAGCTATGGTCTTTTTCTGACTCCCCTCCCCCTCTCCCCATAAAAACTTTATACAAGATGTAATTTCTTCTGAGCATAAAGGAATAAATGATTTCTATCTTGCTATATAGTCTCTCTGAGCAACATAAGATACTCTACTGTAGAACAATAGACATTTTTTGGTATTTATTATATTCCAACATTTGTAATCTCTCAGTGCCTGTAAGCACATGGGGTCAAAATCACACACTAATATTTGAAATTGTTAGTTACTAACTTGCTTGTGATGCTTATCAGCATCAGTGACATTACAGTTTAAATAGGAACCGTTGGCTAGACAGAAACAACAAGGATGACTGAGATTATCAGCGAATCTGTTTGCTACCTAGAATTGCCACTTGAAAATATGATCAGAAATAGAATTTGGAGTATAAAAAATCAAATCCTAAAAAGAGTTAGGGGAAATTTGGTAGTTTCTATAGGTTCAATAACTTAAAAAAAATTTGCTATGTCAATTGTAAAAGCTGTTTCAAAATGGTTCATGTTCATGTTTATTTTTGTTGTTTTTATCTACATTTAAAAATGAAAAGTCAGTCATTATCTTGAAAACATTTAAGTAATAACTTTCAATAACATTTCATTTTGAGATATTTTTATAGGAACTATTTCAAAAGGAAAAATTCACCAAACCCAACTTGCTAATTCAGGTCATATTATTTTTGTTCCAGCAGTGAGCATGAAGATTTTAACTGTTGGTTTTACTTCATTTTTGTCACATCAGACTTTATTAAAAAAAAATCTTTAAAAGTGCTAGCCATACTTTTCTCCCATTTTAATACCCTTAAAATTAGATGCTTGGACTTATGGCATGATATAAAATTCTGAAAAGAATTTTCTATTCTATTCTATTCTATTCTATTCTATTCTATTCTATTCTATTCTATTCTATTCTATTCTATTCTATTTCGCTGCGTCCTGCAGCAACTGGAAAAACAAACTGACTATCATTGCTGTACCAAATATATATTTCTCATGATACATTTCTATTATCTATCATAATGAACTTTTTTGTGTGAAATGTATGCCTTTTTACTTGTATATATACATTTGCATTTTTATGTATATTTATATGTATTCATTATACTCTATTGTTCTACCTATGTACAATGAGTTGTAACTTCACATTTTTAGACAATTCATGTTAAAGCTCTTCTGAAGTAACTTCAGTTTCTTAACTCATCCATGTAATATTTTTACATGTTTTTTCCAGGAAATTTCATGAGACAGTTTTACCATTGCTACTTTTCCAGTAGTAAATTTTCATATATATCTTGCTTTATATGCTTTTTAACAGTAATTTGAAATGCAAATGTTCCGTTATATAGATACGAGAGCTTCAAATAGGCATCTTTCTTTTCTTTACTTGAGCTATTTGCTTACTTTGTTTTTCACCACAGGTTAGGTTTCTGTTCAATTATTATTTTTTCCTGACTGCCTCACGGGTTATACAAGTATCACATTTTATTGGAGTGGCTTTCAGATTATTGGTGTGAAAGACTTATGGGATTTGCTCATAAATGTCTGTCCTTTCTCGAGTCTCTTGTACTTTATCCTTTATTGCAATTCTGGCCGTGCCTCCAGACCATATGTTCTGAGACGACTCTTCAAGTTATGATTATTTTTTTTTTTTAAGGCAAATCTCATTACTCTTCTCTTTTCATTTATTCCTATTTTCATTTTCTCTGGAAATTCACTTCACTGACAAATTATCACAGACCTCAAAGGCAAACAAATTAGTACTTGTGTAATATTTTAAGAAGGCCTATAGTGATATCCAGGGGAAAAACAGCAACCCCCCTCAGTAGTTTTACTCATCTTCTTTAATAAATGGTTTCGGTTCAGGTGTAATTTTTATGTGTCTTGAAGAACCTTTTAATATCAATTACACAACTCTTGAACAGTTCCTTTTCTTCAGCTCAGTATAAAATTCAGTGAAATGCTTAAGGATGCTCTTCAGCATTAGCTATACTTTATGAGGGATAATAGTTTTATATCTTGGTTTGGATCTTCTTTTTAAAGATAAGTGAAATTTGAATAGCAAAAGACTGCGATGAAATGGCAATGTTATACTCTGTAACAGCAATATTCTACCCACAGCACACATAATTTATGGCACAAGGACAGAAATGGCTTTGGTTCATCAATTACTAGTGGGGGTTTTGTAGCACCTTTTGTACCATATTTGCTACTGGCTCAGTACAATCACCAGAAGTTTTCTTTTGTGAATATATTTTTCTGAAAATAAAATTATACCAGAATTCTCCTAATGTTTGAAGCTATGGTTGAAGGTAGGACAGTGAAAAGGGACATATGTCCCCTGGTGCCTGGACAGAATTTTGCAAATGATGGCTTAAGTCAGCCAAAAAGTCACTAACCCTCCGGATAGAGGCAATGAAGAAAAGGGACAAAGAGTAGAACTGTTGCCAATGCCTTGGCTAATAATGAGAAGCATCTGAGGGTCCTTCAGAACCTTATGTATCTAGAAGTCCTTGAGGCACCTCCATCCTCTCAGCAAAGACTTCCTCGTAGCTTTGCCTGACAGGCAGCTCAGTTGCAGACCTTGCTGCATACTGATTACAAGCAACACAAATGCATATGGTACTGTAGCAGCATAAGAATATAATTCATCCCTGAAACACAAGAGTAGAGAAAGAGCCTTGCCAGGCAGAGTTTCTGTAAACTGTCTTGCCAGCAGACAGAAGCAGTGTGAGAAAGAAAATGGAACTGTGCGGTAAGTAGGGATGACTCTACTCACACTGAGCTGAGGTACACGCAAGTAGGGCATTTTGTAGGATAGCTTACATAAATAAAAGTAGAGTTATATTCACATAGTTTTCAATAGTGTTATATATGCAAAAATCTAACACAAAAATAATTCCCCCCCCAACCCCCTAACCCAAAACAATCAAGCATGAATTTAGCATTATGTGATTCATAGCTTACAGATGAAAAAAATAGTAGATAAACTAAAAATGTTTACTGCTATAACTGCTTTAAAGTCTGAGAATTTCAGCAATAGATAATATGACATAAAATCTCACACCATTTATTTATAGTCTTTTTTCCAAAGCTTTGCATTACAGGATATGCTAAGAATATATTTAATATCTTTATTCAGTCACATAAAATGGACACATACTTTGATATACTAGGGGAACCTTTTTCTCATGCATATTCTCTTTTTTTCCTTCTTCTTTTCATACAGTTAACACTTATTTTTCTAAACTGACAGCAGAACCAGAACAGTTTTTGATTTATGATTTGAAATCAATTCTTGAAACTAAAACTATATAAATCTCAGGTATTTTTAGATTTTGCATTACAAAGGAAAACATACTTTCAAAAAAATGAAGCCAAGGGAGTCATGCATACTTCCATTTTTATTTTTTCTTTTTTTTTCTAATAGCAGTTTCATAGTTCTGCGTTCAAGAAACCTAATAAAGGTTTGGATGGATGTGAAGTAATTTTATGAGAAAAAATTTGTAAGATTAGACACCAGTAATTGTGATGCCTAACTACTGTATATATAAAGTTAACAGGCAAAGGGATCAAAGTGAAATAGCTGCATTAAAGCACATTCCCTACAAACTCCTTCCTATACCCTCTTCCCTCCTACCCTTCACATATGGGGAAAGGGCTTGTGATTGCATCAATATCTCTGCACAGACTCACACGTGTTCAGGTACAAGCACATACAAATGCGCACACACACATTTTCCTGCAGCTCATGGTTCTGTGAATAAATTAGAGAATGCAAACTGACCATCACTGCTAACGTAAAATGAGTCTCAGTTTACAAGTAGCCTGAAACACCAATAACAAATATGAATTATTCCATTCATCTAAATGATGTACTAACTCCCAGAAGGATCGATCCCTGAAGAAGTTACAGCTACCCTTGGATGATTTTGTGGGACTCCAGGGTCTGTCTCAAAGTTTTCTTCTCTAGATAGATTGTACAATCAAAAAACTTACTTGAATTATGCATTTCTTTAAAACTAAAATTTTTGCTGAAAACATTTTGGGACAGTGCTATGGGGTAGGTATTTTTGCTGTAGCACTAGAACTTTGCATGCATACAAATAACATTTCCTTTACATTAACTTTCAACAGTCCCTTACAGAACTCTTCTTCTTTATTCCTAATTTCTGAAAGAGAAAGTGATCTGGATGGGATCCAGCTAGTTTAGACTTAATCTGGACAAAATGGTATGATGAAGACTGGCAGACGGAGAAGCACAAAAACAAGTGGCTGAGTTTTCACTTACAGCTATTCTAAAGACACGTAAATTGCAGCTATTCAGGTAAGTCCAAGAGGACAAGTAGGCTTATCTGACTGCTGATTAATCTGTTAGCAATCTTAAACTATATCTACATTAGCACATATCATGAATCAATAATTCTGTACAGAGAAATTGCTGATGCAAAATACCTGATTCATGTGGTCCACATATTTCAAGGCTTGTTTATTTAACTATTTGTTTGGCTGTTTTTAATGCTTTGAACTATCCCTAGCCTGGTCCCATGGATTAAATGCCCATTTGAGGTGGGAATGCATTTGGCAGGGTCCTGGAATTCATTTTCCAGCTTAGCATCACCCTGTTCATAAACCATGAGACTGTGCCACGGTGTGAAGCACAGCACAGCAAATGGAAAGAAACAGGATATTCACTTCCCTAGAGCTCTCCCAAACCCAGCTGAAGCACTAATGCATGCACACCCTGAGAGCCTAACAAGACTTGGCAGACTTGTTCCATCCTTTTGTTGTGCCAGTGGCGATCTTTGGTTGCGCAGCAGGGTATTGTCAATCTGTATCTTTTGGCATGGTAGTGCCTCTCTGCAATTTGAATTATAGATGATAGGGCCATAATTTGCATGGAGATAAACGTAGTCAGATGGATCCAAGTCATTTGTTCACTCAATAAATATCATTTAAGACAGGAACATTTACCAGTTGTTTATGGATAGTATCTTCCACTTAAGGTCCATCTCCAACTGAAAGCCATACAGCTCATTCTTCTATAAATAATTAAGTCCTATGTTAATCACATGTAATTCACAGCTTTTGTCTACAGGTAGATTTTAGCCTTAAGTTTTACCGTTCAGTTTGGCCCAGAATATTTCAAAATGACTGAACAAAACTATTTGTCCAAAATTAAATAAACAAATGAGAAACAGCAATATCAACAACAGCTCTGTCAGATCTGATAATATTTTTTTTTTTGCAAATAATTATTTCACAAATAATTACTCAATTACAGAGATGAAAAGATCCAACGTATTTTAAATTAATAATACTAAGTCCTTAGAAGGAGATTTTTCATCAAAAGCATTTATACAAGCAATGTGATACTAGAAGTTAGTACTGAAAGTTCCCTCTCACAATGAAATCCTATCACCATCTTGGCTAAAATTTTCTAAGGACCTCAGCTGGCATTTGGAACACCAATTTGAGATCATTACAAAATTTCTGATCCTCATTGAGTGTTCATTACTACGCAAAATAAAGCTTTTTGTAAAGCAACTCCAAATATTTTTAAAGTTATACTTGCAAGACAGTTAATCTTATTAATTGTATCAGAGCTATATTCAACCACAATGAAACTGTGCATCTATTACTATGATCCAGAGATGCATAGAAAGCACCTCCTAACCTTAGAAACTATATTCCCAAAGAACAAGAAGCGTGGGGAGGAGGATGGTGGGTACCGAGAAATAGGAATAACTGAAGGCAACAAAATAAATGATTTTCTAAAAAAAGATAATAATAATGTCTAATACTTCTGAAAATGCATAGCTGCAGAAGAGATCAACATCTCCATCCATTGATGAAGTTTGATGATGGTAAATTAGTAAGACCCTGCCAGGTATTTGTTTTGGCACCTCTGATATCTTCTCATTTATTGGCAGTTTTACTTTTATATTAAGGTAATAGACTCATTCTATTTTTAAGTGTTTTCACATAAATCTTCCTATCATTGGGATGAAATTAGAAAAACCTACCTGGAAGTGAGTTCTTTCTTTAATTATTCTTACAAATTCTGCAGTTCAAACTCCATCTTGCTGTTACAGTAGCTAGCTCACTTTCCTCATATCTTCTCAATCACAATGAAGAAAATCCCAAAAGACAAGACAAAAATACAAGGGCTTGTGAGACCTAACTTCAGCCCAAGAGGAATACACACATTATATTTGCAAGATGAAGAGACATATCAGCAACACTCCCAGGGCACAATGCCCTACAATGAAAAAAGAGTCTGCTTGGGATACATTTTAAAAGAGGTGCCCTAAATATCTATATCACTGACTGTAAATATTATTTTCTCTATGACTGTAAATATTATTTTCTCTAAGACACATTACCTTCCTCAAGACAAACTTAACAACAAATATTCAGATTTTTTTTTTTAAATCAAAACTGAAAACAAATACTGAAAGTGAAAAGTCAGTCAGGATATAAAATACCCATCTATACATATATATATTTGGACAAGCTACTGACATATTTTATGCCAATAGTGAATGAATCAAGATCATTATGGAGGCAGTTCCTTATTAGAACTCTCACCTTTAAATCTGAATGAAGACCTTGCCTGATTGTACGTGAGTTACAGTGGATTGTAGTTCTTCTCTTCCTAATTAAACTGATTTTCTAATTTCATTTGATATGCAAAAGCTTTCATCATCCTCTGCAGTCCCCTGGTTTAATACTAATCTCCTAACATAGAAAAAGAGCCAGCAGAAGAAATGAGGGGAAAAAAGACTGTAGATTAGAGTGAGAATGCTTTAATTTCAAGCATCTTTACTGCAATAATTATATAAAAACAATCAGTCTCTGAATACCATAATTTTGTAATGTAAAAATATATTAAGCGGCCGCATTACTTAGTTTAATACGATCGAGACTGACCTGGCTTTATTGAATATTAAAGCAACAAAAAACCAACAACTCACTCCCCAACACTCTGTATTTATGAAAGATTGTTTCTGTTCTTTCTCAACAAAAATAAACAGGACTCTTTACCTAAAAGGCATTAGGGACAATGTCTCATTTTTATCAGATGTCTTACTGAGCCTTGATTGTTACTTGTTACAGCATCCCAATATGCTACTCACAAACAAGTATCTTATAAACTGTAGAGCTTGTATTAGTGTCCAGAGAACTATCTTGTCTGAGTACAGGAAAAACAGGAATAAAAGGACATTGCAACTGGAAAGTGACACTGTAACTGGAAAGCAAGACAGCAGGGTACATAAAGTATCATTATGTTTATCATTGGTAATGACAGCAAGAAAGTCAAAACAACACAGAATTCAAAATTCAGTATGGATTTTTCAGAGGAAGCTTTTGATTCCCAAATGGGCTTCTGCCAGCTTTTGAGCTAAGTAGTTCAGTTGTGTCTATGTATGCTATAATCAAAGCTGTCATATCAAACTAGATATGCCTTCAATGTGCAAAGTTATGAAACAGTCATCTCTAGGTCATCTCATGCAGCCACTATTGAACATAAATGTGTAAACCTTTACGGAAAACAATCAGGAGAGTGGTGATAGCCAACATGGCTTCACTAAAGGAAAATTGCGCCTGACAAATTTGGTGGCCTTCTACAATGGCATTAAAGTGTTGGTGGATAAAGAAAGAGCAACTGACATTATCTACCTGGACTTGTGCAAAGCATTTGACACTGTCCCGCAAGAAATTCTTGTCTCTAAACTGGAGAGACATGGATTTGATGGACGGGCCACTCAGTGGATAAGGAATTGGCTGGATGGCCATACTCAAAGAGTTGAGGTTAACGGCTTGATGTCCAAGTGGCAAGCAGTGACGAGTGGTGTTCCTCGGGGGTCATTACTGGGACTGATGTTGTTTAATATCTGTTGATGACCTGGACAGTGGGATTGAGTGCACTCTCAGCAAGTTTGCTGATGATACCAAGCTATGTGGTGTGGTCAACATGATGGAAGGAAGGGATGCCATCCAGAGGGACCTAGGCAGGCTTGAAAAGTGAGCCCATGAGAAGCTTATGAAGTTCAATAAGGCCAAGTGCAAGGTCCTGCACTTGGGTCAAGGCGATCCCAAGCACAAACACCATCTGGGCAGAGAATGCATTGAGAACAGCTCTGAGGAGAAGGGCTTGGGGGGGTTGGTGCATGAGAAGCTCAACATGAGCCAGCAATGTGTACTCGTAGCCCAGAGAGCCACTTGTATCCTGGGCTGCATCAAAAGAAGAGTGGCCAGCAGATAAGAGTGAGGTGATTCTGCCCCTCTATTCTACTCTGGTGAGACCCCACCTGCAGTACTGCATCCAGCTCTGGGGCTGCTACCATAAGGATTCTACCATAAGTATTCTAGGTTAATCCCCCTTCACGTGGAGAAAGGTTTCTCTGAAAGAATCTGGACAGGGAGACATATAGCTTACAAGTTGCTATTTCTTTTCCTTATGTTGGTACAAATTTGGATTCTATCAGGGTATCTTCAATAAGCCTAAGGCAGAGATAGCCATTTCCATTCTGATTTGAACTTGTTATGAATTTCTCTTGTAGCATTACCCTCAATTTGATCATTTGCATATCTAAAATAATTGCAGCTTGGATTTAAATTTAAAAGGTACTTTTAAAGAGTACAATTATACACACATATTGCTGCTCTACTATATTATCATCATCAATGAAAGGGTTCATTTACATCAACAGCGTGAAAGTCGAACAGGCACTCATAGGAACAGTATAATGAATAAAAAGAAAACCACCTCAGCTGCTAATAGCTGTAAAGCTTTGTCACAAGCCTAGACTCACTAAATCCAATAAGGTTTCATTCTACTCATCCAAATGTCATCTGGATTAAAAATTTCAGTGGTGAATTCTGTCAACTTTTTTTTGAGAATGCATTTGACGTTTTAAGATGTTAAATCAAAGGAATAAAGTAATTAATTACATGATTCTGCTTCTACTCTCATTAATTACATATATATATTAATCGACTCATTTCATGTTTTTCACTAAAAACTCTTCCAAATGGCTGGCAGCAAATTTACTGTGGAAATGTTCCTATTGGCTATTATTAGGCACCATATTCACATTCAGATGTAATTATATAAGATATATAGAAGACTTCATAAATTAACACACTGTGTTAGGACAACGGGCCATCTATTCCATTTTTCCTTATCCAGGGCAGGGCAGCAGGGAAAGAACACAGGAATATAGCAAGTGCAGGATTGTTCTTGCACTGGTATATTTTTCACGGCTACAGATCATCAGGAATTTCAGAAACAGAGACTGCATTTGGAATGCTGCATTTAACAGGCACTGATAACTTATCTATTTTGAAGTAATTTATACGAATAATTGTAGGTTGTGCGGAAAAATACTTATTTCTCTTTTAAGCTGGCTAACTGATAATTTCATGATAATTTCTACTTATCATCTTAATACCATTCATCTCTGTCTAGGCCATATTCTATTACCCCCTCACCTATTACATTTTCAGGCTGATGAATTCTATTCCATTAGTCCCTCCTGATTCCACCCTGAAACATCTTTGCTTCCTTTCCCTGTTCTGTTCTGCTCTATCTGAATATCTGCTGTTTATGTCAGAGTGTCCCAAGCCATTTTCTGTGGTGTGTGGTGGATCCATATCTAATTAAGAGACAGTGCATGGCAGAGCAATAGGCTAATGAACCATTATAAGGGCTTGCTCAGAGCAAATCTTCAGTTGTTTAGTGTTAGTGTCACAATATGGGAGACTGAACATAAAGACCATTCCACAGAATCACAGAGTGGTAGGGTGCAAATCATCTAGTCCAACCCCCCCACCAAAGCAGGGGCTGACTTTATTAGAGTTTATATATTAACAACATCAAAAAGCAGACAAACCAAACAAGACATTTACCATGAGAAACACTAAAGAAATGTAATGAACACAGGAAGGTAAGTCTAAAAAGCTGTCTCACCACAAACTATTTCCACAATCTGTGGAACCATCAGCATATGTTCGATAAGAAGTACATATAGAGTTTAAGATATTAAGAGTTAAGACTTGTACTGTGGATCCTTGTATTTCACAGGTGCCCAGTTTCTTTATAATTGCATAATGAGAAAAAGGCACTCTCTGCTGTGAATAAAGGCCCTACTGGCAAAATCTCTTCTGGCGCTCATTCATTACAATTTTATTGTTAATGGTTTTACTTTTCAAATAACTCAATATTTGTGGCATAAAAATAGCTTTTTCAAGCTTCTTCAATTCTTTTTCTCCTCCCAGCCATACATGCCCATGGAAGCAGGTACATCTTCCATACAGTTTCCCACAGAAAACGGATTTATTTTTGTTATTTTCAAGTCTATTTGTCACATTCTTCCAGAGCCTTTGTATTATTGTCTTCTCATGAAATGCTATATCATCTTCAATTAGGTCAGTCATATGAACTGTGTTGATTTTTCACTGTATGGCAGTAATAATGACAATTATAATGATAGAAAATGAAGTTTTAACCTTTTAGAGTATCTTTAGGTCTTGTTCTTCTAAAGATCAATATTTTCATCTTTAATACATTAATCAAGATTCCATACTCTTTTCCTATCCCGTACAACCTATCACCCAAAGAGTTTACTGAGAGCCAAAGTAACTGGTATATATAAAGTTATTGATTAACCTGAGTCTTATTTTATGGTTGTTTTAAAAGTATTTCCATTTGTACTCATTGCCATCTCCAAGAGATAATTTTAAGAGAGAAGGTAACATTCACACCACATCTTTGCCAACTAAAAATATCTCTTATGTTAGTTGTGTTTTTATAAGCAATTATGCTAGTGACACAGCCAGAAACCAGATGTGGTGGTAAGCTCATCTAGGACAGTACTCAGACAGAACTTGTCATACTTCATGGCATAAAATGCTTTAGAGACAAAAAACAATCAACCAAATTATAATACCTCCCTCATTAAATTATTGAGATTTATATGGGAGTTTTTGTATCCTTCCCTTTTCTGAATCTGGTCATTTAGTTGGCAACTTGTTCCATTTTCCTTTAAATTCTAAAGGAACTTCAGCTTGACCTTCCTTACATGCATTACCAAAGGAATTGTTCAATAGTTTGTGAACTACTACCAGACAACATGGCCCAGTTTCCTAAATTTCTGAACACAGTAAATGCAAAAAGTCCCATTTAAAAAGTTACCTTGAGTTATTATCATATATGTTGGCTTTTTTTTTTTCTCCTGAGCCTTTCAATTAAAAGTGCAATTTTAAATTTTAATGCTGCTGGTTCTGTTCTCCTGACTAATCAATAACATGTAATAGTTCATTATCTTTATATAGATCCTCATAAGACTCTTTCTAGCTATGTATTATTTTCTTTCTATGGCTTGCATTCCACCTGTTTTGATTTAGTAACGCCGATTTGCAGTTTCAAAATCTATCAGAATAGAACTTGAACCTTTGAACATATTTGCTTGTTATGATCCCTGACATACATAGTGGATCTGTTTTTCTTTTGATCTTGTCTAACTTTAGGATTTGTTTACCTTTGATTTATCCTCTTTGTTTTCTTCCATCATCAGTCATTTTCAACATTTTTATTGTTGAGTCAGTTCTCTTTCTTGACTTTTCTTCTGTAACATTCACAGCCACCTCCATAAGGTTGCCTTGGTAACCTCGAATATGTTTGTTGCTTGTTTCTCATTCAATATTGGCAGCTTTAAACCTGTTGTTTTTCCCCATGTGCATTAATTTACATGCAATAATATTGAATTTCATTTTACATTTTACCATTCACTCACACAGTAACAGAAGATCTTTCTGCAGCTCTTCAAAATCAGTATGTTTTGATTATTGGGCGTATTTGTTGATACTGGGAGCATCAACAAACTTGTATTCCTAATATTCACTCCTTTTTCCTGATCATTTATTAATATATTGCAAAATACTGGTCCTATCAAAGACCTCTTTGTTATGTCTACACTATCAGGTAGGACAGACCAGTAAGAAGGGATCTGTAGAGCGAAACGGGTCATACTGAAGATGTGACACTAATGCTTTACATTTCAGGTGGTTTTGTATTCAGGACTAGCTCTACTCTGGTCTGAATGCCCTTGTGACTAGAGTATGTTAGATGTGCTCCTGAAATTTGTCACTCCGGTTGTGACCAAAATAAATATTTGTATGCACTCCAAGACCACTTCATGACACAAAGCAAAGCACTTTTAGTGCAGATAATCCTGAGATCTGTTTAAAAAGTGCAGTCTTCCTCTGCAAAAAAAAAATGCGCTCTTTGGGGTGCTCCCCCATGAGGAGTGATAGTTTAATGCTAACAATTTCCTTATCTTTTTAACCATTTTGCAGTATATGAAGCAGTTTCCTTTTTTATCCCATGTACAAGTCAGCTTCTTTATGATCCTTTGGTGAAGGACACTACTAAATCTTCTTGACAATTCAGACGTATTACATCATTGAGATCCTCTTGCCCTGGGGCACACTGAATCTGTCAAACAACTCTACTGGATTTGAAGGGTATACTTTCCATTTTCATATTCTCCCTTGTTTTATGATATTTATCCAAAAATTGTTACATTCTTGCACTTTACTCTTGCTTCTTCACATCTGATATTCATCTTGAGCCATTAAAGTGGAAACTGCTCTCTTATTTGATTCCTTTCATTCCTTTAGTACCAAAATCAAAGTAAGTAATGGCTTAACATGTCAATCAATAGCTCTATGATGTCCTATTTAAGCCACCCTAGAATTCTGGGATGAATCCATGCTATTTTTCTCTCAGAAGGCAAGAAACTATTCTTACCATAACATTTCTTCTCTTCACATAACATAGCTTCAAACAAATAGGATAGGTATACATATGTGTGCTTCTATTAATCTCACTGAGTGTTCGGACAGTTAGTGGCTACTGCAGGTCAGATGACTGAGCTCATCACTTTCTTGCCAAATTCCTGCACTGAGAGGAATGGAAACCATAATATTGTTTGGGTTTGGGTGGAGTTTCTTTGGGGTTTTCTTCCTTGTTTGTAATTAAATCTAAGATCCATCTCTTCCCATAATTGATATGAAATATAAGGTCTTTATTAGCTTTTCCAGAAATACAGATATTCTTGTAGAACCTACTTCGAAGTGTCTCCAGTGTATTGTGAGGAAGAATGCACTATAAATAATAAGTTTATTCTAATCCTCTACATTCAAATATTACAATATAAAGGCCACTTACACTCCAGAGGGCTAACAATCTTAAGCACAGGCAAGAACATGCAAGATGCATGACACTTTCTTGATTTTTATTACATTTTTAAAGTCTACAGCACAATGAGAATTTCATTTGGACAAGCTATGCCCCATTTGGTTACACTTATGTGTATTTCATGGACTGACTTACTTTGTTATGAAATATTTATGTGATGTCAGCACAGCTTATGCAGAATCAAAGTAAAAGTTGTATTTTTCAACCTTATTCATATGACACACTGAGTTGATTTTGCCTCTGTTGCTGTTTGTTTCTCCATTATTCATTGAGTGAAGAAAAACTGGTTGCAGCTTACATGGGAAGAGCCCGTTTATTACACCTTGGCTCTAAGCCATTAACCTTCCTGTATTACAGTGCTGCAGTATATATTTACAGGAGATTTCAGTACATTGCAATCATCTTTATTTGTCTATACAAATAAATGTGAGCATTATTTTCTACACCTAGTTGACATGAATGAACCATACTTACAATATCACAGTCTCTGTTTACGTGTGGAATACAGAATAGTAGGTATTTCTTTATCTTTCAGCTTCTTCCCTCTGACCATATAGGTTTATTACCTCCAGCTTAGCTTACAGCAGTTATATTTGGTTAGTCTCTGTCTTACTGCTTTTATGAAACATCAAAATTCATATAATCAGAGACAGATATCAATCTAAAGGCAAGCTAAGTTGCATAGCATCCTTCCAATTGTAGAAGTCCTTTATCCATTTCTCCTATATTTTTTATATTTTACATCTATTCTTTGCTATTTATCTACCTTACTGGTTCCTCATCCCCAGTGCCACCATATTCTTTTCTATTATATACATTTACTACCTGTGTTGTCTATATACCTCCTTCTGACAATATCACTAATCATTTCATTAACTTTTCTCACAATTTTGTCCTCTTAGTAGATTTTGCCTACTCCCAAATCTCAGTTCTGTTTAATGTAAAGCAAATAAAGGTAAAATAATTATTTACATGACTCCATTTAGATTTTTCAGTTAAACCACAGAAATTGCTAATGTAGTAATTCATCATGGGTATTAACAGTCAGTATGTGAATTCACTTCACTTCCTATATCTGCTTTTGGAATTTAAAATAATTCTGTTTTAATTTTATACTTTTATGCTATCCTTCATGTCTTACATCTGTTGTTAAAGCTCCTGCTCACTGTTCCTCTCCCACATTTAGAATGTTCTCCCAGTTTTGATGCTATTATCTGTATGAAGTTGGTACGCTTTTGATCCTGGCTCCAACTGCTATGTATACCTGATAATATTTAGCATATAAATCTGTATTTATTTATCTATATATAAATATATTTCTGTATTATATCATGTTAACTGGGACATAAAACCCCCACAAACCTCCTAAAAGCAAAGTAGGCTTTAAGAACTTAGATGCCTTTTTACCTCAAAAATCAGGGTTGCTGTATTTTTTTTTGTTTTGTTTTTTTAACGTAGTAGGATAATTAATGTATATATTCCTATCTGAAAGTTTTGGGAATACTCTTAGCTTTAAACTTTCAAGCATGTTTTCTAGTACTTTGCTGTCCCGTAATACAGTAGAACAGGGGTTTGCAACTGAAAGAGGATAAGACTGTAATTATCAAATTATCAACAGAGCAAATTTCTGGTCTCCAAATGAACTACTACAGTTTCTATTAAAAAAGGACAAAAGTGTTCTGAGCATTCTGTTGCTTAGACATGAGGGAAAGAGGAGAAGGAATAAAAAGTATACCAAACCAGATAAAAATGACAGGAAAGAGTTGGGAAGATTCTGATTCATAATTTGATGAACTCATGGAAGACACACTGCATATGGCTGTAAGCAGAAAGTGACATCTCAATTAATGGGACAGGGGGGAAGGAGGGAGGGAGAGGGAGACAGAAAGAGGAATTTTTTAATCCCTGCTTCCTTCCATTAAATTTAGAAATATTTACTATTTGTGCTGTGAAGAGGATTGTCTATGAGAAAAATTACACAACATACAACTATTTGGTTATGAAATTTCTCTGTTCTTTAGATCAGTTGCTTTTTATTATACATAAGAGAACAGATTGAATATTGTATATTAATGAGTTTTATTAGCCAAAAATAGCTTTGAAAACACATATGAAGCTTTCAGAAAGCAAAATAAGTGCTGTGCAAGCACTGTGTAGCAAAAGATAGAACATTAGTGTGTTATCAGTATTGGTTTGGTAAAAAATCTAAAACATAGCACCGTATTAGCTGCTATGAAGAAAATTAATTCTGTCCTACCCAGGTCATAAACTAAAAATAAAATATTAAATATCAAACTATTTTGGTATAAAAGTGGAGAGATTTTCATGAACTGGCTGGTGTGATTTAATGTGAAGCTTCTAAGTAATCTAATTCACTTAAAATACTGCTTTAAATTTCTAAATAGAGATTTTTCAGAACACGCCACCCATCCAGAGAGAAACTGTATAATCACAATTTTCGCACCAGATGAAGAAAATAGGACCGATCCCCCAGTACAGACCCATGCTACTAGCAATATTTTAGTACTTATTATTTTCATCAGGCTATTTTTGAGCATATAGTACAATGAAGTTTACTAGAGTAGGCTGTATGTGCAGCCCCTGTGTAGAGTCTATGTATGTCCCATGTTTTAGGTATGTATAGATTTTAGATGACAAGCAAAAGCCATACATATTCAGGGTATTGAACAGTATGTTAACTTTAACTTTACAAAGTTAGTGTTCAGAGCTATCAGACAGTTAAATGGTTTTGTAATAGATTTTTTGAAAGCTTAAAGACTACTTCCTTTTTTCTGTATTCTTCTAAGGTACACAATTAAGTATGCAATGCTTTAAGTAAAATACAACACTCCAGTAAAACCAAAGATCATGAAAAATAGCTATGTTCTGTGCAAGGATGGAATAGGGCAATATAGTAACTGATTAGATGGAATTTCTGGCCAAACCATAAACTAATTGTTTGCTACAGATTTTGTCTCCTTAAACCAGTAGCAAAGGAATTCAAGAATGGGCCACCTACAGGACAGGAAAATTTTAAGGCAAAATTGCTTTCCTAATGGTCTTGCGCACAAACCTGTATTCTGTCTAGAGGATGACTGAATGTGGAACCCAATTGTCAGAGCTAATCTAGACCTGTTAAAATCAAATTATACACAATGAAACCCTAACTGGCACAAGGTTGAACATGGAGGAATGTGTAGATGCAATCAGAGACATTTGCTCAAACTGCAGGAAGCTAATTTAATTTCAGCATAAAATTCTTTTTAGGAACAGATGAAGAAAGGAGGTAAAAAGCTGGCTTTTAATGACTACTACTGACTTCACCAGAGACAGGATTTTATATCATCCTAAAAATCATCATACATTTTACATCATACTAAAAAAAATCATACCTATTATGTATGGAGAAAAAAGCCCCAGAGGCTGACAGTATCAAACAGTCTAAAAGGTTTTTTTTCTGATCACATTGTAAAATGAAGTCCAAATGATAGGTACGTATTATGAATTCCAAGTTAGCAATTAACCTTTAACTTAAAAGCACAGTTTTTGTAACTATAAAATCAGAGCAAATCTTAAATCTAAAGAAGTTGCTAATAATTTCTTTTTTCCACCAGAACATAGGTAAATATTTTCAGATGTTACCTATCAGAGAAATTCTGTAGGAAATTTTGCTTATTTGAATTTCTAATTACCACAGAGAAATAATGAATGATTCTGGTTCAACTTTTAAAACAGATAAAACACCCTTACAGTCATTACCATGGTTCACTTACGTAATAAATGGTAGATCCTCAAAGTTACAATGCTTTTTAGATGGTTTCTGACTTAGGCATCGTGTCTGTGCAGAGTATTTTTTCAAGTTAAAATACCAAATTTGTACTTTTCACAAAGTTGTCAAAGACTGAAGGAATATGAAAACTCAGTCGACACTGATTTCAAGGCAACAATGACAATTTACAAGAACAGAGAATGACGTTAAAGATGAATCTGTAATGTCACTACTATTTGTCAATTAACATGTCAAATGCTAGTGTTTGAACTATTCCTCTATGTGAATAGACTTCAGCTTTCCAAGGTTAAGTTTTGCTGCTTACAAGAGTATTCAGTTTCCATGAGGTAATTTTTAAAGGAAAAAGATAAAATTTAAAGCACAATTTTCCTAACAATATGGAACTCTAATGTGACAGTTTTACATTGGTGTCTTTCTGTCTGTCAGTATAACTGAGCAAATAAAAACCTATTACTGCTTCAATGCTGTTACATTTATCATGCCTCCACTTTTCCCACCTTGCAGCTTTCCCACGTAATAGATTTCCAAGTTCTAGTGTATGCAACAACTGCAATATCTTGTTATTTTTAAAAGGTTCCGAATAGCAAGAGCTACTGGGGTGCTTCAATATGAGATATTATTGTTTAATAAATATCCTGAAAGCTTGCAATTACTGTCCTCAGAGTGAGCTCTTCTCTGAGAATCGTATTTTTTAATTATCTGAAAGGTAAGAACAATAAATACATTTTTACATCTGCCATGTTTTTGCAATGTATGGCTGCTAAAGCCTCGATGATAGATATATTCCAAACACATTACACTAAACTGTGTTTCCAAATTTGCTTAACAGATATTAATTGTTCGAGCAGTGCATACATTTTACTGCATTTCTTAAAAAATGCTTAGTTTACTTCTCTTTAGCAACAATGATTCTGTTTTAACTATCATCAACCTGTTCAAATCTGAATTCCAACAAATGCTAATATTAATGATAGCGCACTACAGACTAAAGATAAACTGCAATCAGTTTATATGAATCAACCTTGTTGATTAAATTATCTACTGGTACCCAGATGTAAAATATTTAACTCAAGATAGACACCTTATCCAAGCACATCATACTTTAATGATCAGTCTACAGTAAAAAGAGGCAGTAAAGTGTCAATCACCCTTTTAAGTAGCTAAATGGTGTTCAGGGGCAGGGTCAGAAAACTGTGTCTGAGAATACTAGCTTATTTCTGTTTACTAACCCAGAGAAGCTGCTTCATTTCTTATTGCTGCATTTAGGGTAGGATTAGCTCCATATTCAGGCAGACGAACACCATTTTCTATATTCAGTTTAGTCAATTCAAGCAAGAGTGCCAAGAGTTATTAATTAATCTTTAAGTAACCACGTACCTTGGTCACTTGAATAGATTTGTATAGTCTACTGACTGTATTGACTAGATATCCATTGACTATACTAGAGTCTTAGACACCATGCTAAGAAGCTGACACCTACATGTAGGACAGCTAAATTTAATAGTTAATCTGGAGTTGAATCTTATCCTTAACAGCTGAGTATATCTGAAGACTTCAGTCAAAAATAACTTACTTAACTGAATACAGGAACACAAGAAAATGGGATTAAAATTGAGCATTGGACCATTAAATCCCGCACAGATCTTTAGGCAAGACTGATACGTGAACACCTGCATTTCACACTCTCTTTTCTCAACAGTAATAAACATTTCACAGTACTTCATCAGCAATTTTAGAGATAAAAATACACTTTGCAATACACCAAAGCTGGGAGCACAATCAAGAAATCAAGTTCAAGACCAGTTGCTTAATAACAATAGCTATTCTTCCTCCCTGGAAGAAATAAAAAATTGGTTTTTAGGTCAGTATACAACTAATGGAAAATCTGAAAGTTATAGACACAATATATTTTGTTTGAAATAGCTTATGAGGTCTAACATTGCCAGACTACATGAAAAAAAATCAGGTTTGTCCTGTAGTGCATAACAATTTTCTGCATTTACTAGAACTAAGGCATCCGAGTGACTCACTCGTTCCATTTGAAGAAAGCTCAGATACATGATGATTTTCTCAAATTGGCTTGTCAAGTTGGCAGTACAATTAGAAACACAACAAAAGACTGCTGACTCAGTTTCCCATATTCTATTTATCTTCAGATAAGAGCTGATCAGTGTCCTGTCATTTTAAAATGTTTTACTGCCATTCTCTAGATTTATTGCTATTCCTAACAATCCCTAGATTGTTACAGAAATAACGTTTTTGTGCCATTTACTAGGCTGGGCTGCAATTTTTTTCCACCTTCAATTCCTTCCTTCTGTCCCAGGAAGCTCTTGAAAGATGGTTGGAAAAATATGCCACAGACTTAACAGCTTATAGAAACCTGCACTAATGAATGGCAAAGGACTGCTGTGCAGCTGAGGTGAAGGTGAAAGCTTTATGAAAAATTGCTGGCAAAACCTAAATATACTTTTTCACCCTCTGTAAAGTATACAAACTAATAATACTGGAATGTCAATATACCAAATTTTCATTATCCTTTTTACTGCCACCCTGTATAACAAAATTCTGTTACAACTCTATAGAAGTTTCTATTCTTGCTCACCATTAAGCAAGTTGTATTCTGGGTTTTTTTAGTGTCTCTCTTTTTTTCTTTAAATAAAGGAAAAGACTAACTTTTCAGATTTTGAATGTTCAGATATACTGATCGGGAACTGTATTACTTGGAAGACATGTAACAAGCCACTGCCTGAAATTAGCTCTTTGCTGTAAAGTCTAGTAAAAGCAGGTAGAAAGTAAGATGCTGTCAGGAAAACTGACTAGTCTTTGCTGGAAAAGCAGGAAAAGCTAAGTTTCTTCATTTTACCATGGTCTTTCTTCACCTACAGAGGATATAGTGGTTCTTTAGCTATGGTGCTATATGCTGATGCTTTTAACTGTCAGTTAGTTCCTTTCACTGTAAAGTCTAATTTTCTCTTGTGTTTTCTCACAGATTTACCTTACTTACGGATTTTTTTTCCAGAACCCCATTCTTCTGTGCAACCTTTTAACTGTGACAGGTTTTCCACTCAGCTTACAAAATTATCTAGTTCTCACTTTCTTCAAATTACAGTCAGAGAAAATGGTCTAATAAACAAGGCATGTAATTTATCAGTTAATGTAACTGTAGTTGTGATCAGTAACACTCGGAGTGCTGATACCAAAATCATTAATCTGTTACATTTTTTGGTTCTGGCAAAAATGAATCTGGAATCACAAGTGGGAAAAAAAACACATTGGTTAATAGCCATTGAATATGCAGTGGGTTGGGATTTTTTGGTCTGCGTGCTTTTTTAAAGCAGCATTTGGCATTTGCCATTACTTTGTCAAGCTAATTTCCATACTCTTTTGAACAACTTTAGCTGTGATTGATTGTTTTTTGAAAAACAATCAATCTGCTGTCTCTTGTTGCCTGCTATTTTCCTTCTTTACTCTGTTACTGGCAATAAGTTACAGTCTCGAACATACTTCATGCATGCTTTTGTGTTTGCTTATTTTTGGGATAGGGAGATAGGGTGCAAAGACTGATGAATATGGTACTGCAGAGAGAACCCTCGTGTACACTTTCTATCAATATACTGTCTATGTTTTGTACTTGCTCTCTTTTCCTTTTAGTTCAAGATTCTAGAGATCATTTTTAATGTCTGTATTTTCACACGGACTTACAACCTAAAAATAACTAGTGAAGGAAACTGAGATCCATTATTGGTTTAATTTCAAAACTCCTCTTTCCCTTAGGGATACCTGTTTTGTATATTATAGCAAAAGAGGTCTGCTTTGAAATTCAGCTCTGGAACTTTTATAGTCACAAAACGCAAGGGGTATCTTTGAAACTTGTCTTGATTGGAGAGTTTTAAAAAAATAGGATGGTACTAACATGCTAGCTATTGTCATAAAGTTATACCATACAAAGAAAAATGTGATGCAAATAACTCATTTTGCCTCTAAAACACTACCTTTTTCTTCCAACTCTGGTCGCCACAATGAAAGCTCTAAAGTAAGCCAGCTGCTGGTAGGATGTGCTACAACTCTGTGTGGTAAGTCAGCACTGGGCACGCAGCACTGGGCCCTAATATGCAAACCATACTGTCTTTAGCCAGGTGTGGGGTTACTGACAACTAATCACTCTGCTGGTATTGTAACCCATTTTTATCTAGATCAATATTAGCTCAGGTTTCTCTACCTGTATTTTGACTGTAATTTCCAATAAAGTATTGATATACCTTGTCCATCTGGCAGAATACTACTGTGGACTTTCGATATATGGATATATCTATTACAGGGATAAGTGCAACTGTCTGCTTTTCCTAAAATTTGCAGGAAGAGGTGGACACCTCCTACACACACACACACACTGGTGACCATCTTTCTTTTTCCGCTTCTTAAGCTAAAAATTATTTGTCTAAATGGATGCTACACTTGAAAAAATTAGAAGCCGAATATGTTTATTTGTGGAGATTAAAAACTGGAAGACATACTGCAGCATAGTATTTCCCATTTATTATTTCTTTTACTTGCTATATTTACTCAGTTCTAGGATTAATTTGCGGCCTGTGTAAACTGCATGGCAATCCTAGATGTAAGCAACACAGAATCTAGTTATTCTCCTTTGTCACCACAAGAATACGTACAGCATGGCAAGAAATAGCAAAGTAATTTCAAGTCCCCAAACATGCTTTTTTTTCTTTTTAGTTTATTTAATGTTAGTGTAATATAAACAAGGAAAAAATAAATTAACTCAATTTGGAAAAGCAACCTCCAGGAAGACGCAAGTTTCTGTGCAGCTTAGATTTGAAATTGAACATTTAAAGATGGATTTGGGGGATTAGCCATGAGCTTAGTGATGCAAGGGGTTCCCGGGAGGCATATTTTGTTTTGAATGATCGCAGGTTTTTCAATCTCTAAATGCTTTGTCATTAAGTCAGAAGACATTAATATTATCTATATGAATATATACATTACCCCACTACCAGGACTGAGAAAAAGTGTTACAGTTAAAAATAATGTTTTCAGGTAAATTAAAAGTATATGTTGAAAGAATATCACTGAAAGGTTTCAGCTTTCATTTGAGTATTGTTTCTGGACTTTAGTTGATATTATAGAATTACAGAAAGACTGAATTATTCAGGCTGGAAGGGACCTCAGGAGGCCTCTTGCCCAACCTCCTGCTCAAAGAAAGGTCAGCTGTGGAGTTACCAGGCTGCTCAGGACTGTATCCATATGTTCATACACTCATAACTTCCCCCTTCCTTCACAATGCCTGTGAAGCCTGAAGGCAAGCAGTCGAGAATACAGGTTTGAAATAGAAGCCTTAAATTCTTTCAGCCCATAACCCGCATTTTAATTAAAACTGTTTAAATTTAAAATTATTTCACTGAGATAGAGCGTCACTTTTAGAGTTCTTAATCTTGCATGACCTGAGCACAGTAACCTTCATTTACAATGCCATAAGCTGATATTTAAGCAGGCAGTGTTCATTCATTAAACACCCATTTTAAATTCCTCTGTAATAAGCAATTAGCTTGCCAAAGCCTTATACAATGTCATATATTTAGGCCACTGACATATAAAATTCCCTTGTAGCCCAGAAGAAAAAATTGTATGACACTGAGCGTAGAAGTTTCTCAAAAGATTGGCCTTGGCAGCAATATAAAGCTTAACCCCTATGAGCCATACTAAGGAACATGCAACGCTCCCTTTGTACAGGGCTTTTATTAATGTCTAGTGACAGAGCAGTGAGCAGTACTGAACTGCAAGTATAGAAGCAGAACCTCAAGAAAAACACAGAGATTTTTCTGTTCCTGTGTCTTTGAATGCTTTAGCCCAGCTTCTGGGTCAGATTTCTGGCTTGCAAGTTGAATGAAAGATGTATTTCATAGGGACTTTTGGCAACTGAGATTTTTATGCAAGTGCATGAGCATAAACCTGTCTTCCCCACACATTACCAGCATATAGATCATATTTGCATCGGTACAAAATGGAATGACCAATGCAATCCAAGAGGCAACAGCAATCCTAGAAACTGTGTCACGAGATAAGCTCAAGTGAGGTCAGAGCAGAAGTGAATTCCAACCTGCACCTTAAAACAGCCTGACCTCAGGTCAAACAAGAGTGATGATTACCCTTCTTAATGAAGAAGTTAGCAGCTTTCCAGGCATATGCTGTGTACTACTGTGCTGAGTCCTGACCAATTTTTGCTACAGAGACAAAAAGAGATGCAGACTTCAGGGAGGAACCGAGGCACTGGCCCTTTTAATCTCTGTTTATATTTCGATTTACTATCTCTCAAGGCATAATAGTGGCTTTCAGCCCAGGTGTGGAGTTCGTACCAGCACACAGACTCACATCACTAGGGAATGATGTGTTTACCACTCCCATTTCTATGAAGAAACACAATGCTGCATCAGAATCTCCAAGAGAGACATGCAATTGGAAAACCAGTGAGAGACACTTTAATGTAAATTGTTCTAGTTAGCAAAAGATAAGGACTTTTATGAAGGAAAAATTAAAAATAGTTTGTCAGGCTTTAAAACAGAACATGCCCTACACACACAGTCACAAAAACCTAGGGTCTAGTGCCCACAGAGTTGCCAAGAAAAGAAAGCTTTCTACAGCAGAACTGAATCACCAGACTGTCATCCAATTTCCTTTACAATGAAAACAAATCTGGTATCTTGTGACCGCTTTGATTTTGCAGATCAAAGCACAGATTAACACACGATTTCCACATTTCTTCCCAACTCTTCAGTCATGATAGAAAGGCTTTGCTTATTACTCCAAAACCTTTCTTAAGTGTTCCCTAGTCCACCTCAGGGGAAACTGGTTTACAGTAGAAAGTGGCATTTCTTCCTGGGAGCAAAACCAAAATAATTAGATTAGCAATTCCTAGGAATTACAGTCATTAAAAAAAAAAAAAAAGGAGAAAAAAGACTGGAGGATGAAATAGAAACTATAGCTTTAGATATATCAGCCAGCACCGATTACAGTAATAAAAAAAAAAAAAAAAGGAGAAAAAAGACTGGAGGATGAAATAGAAACTATAGCTTTAGATATATCAGCCAGCACCAAAGTGGTACCTTCTCTGTCTTCTTGTATTTCACAACACAAATAGGTAAACTTTTTTCTCTTTTCCTACTTTCCACTATGCACTACCGTAGCTGCAGAAAAATCCTCAGTAAATCCTGTATACACAGCAGCCTGAAGAAATTCCTCTCTAGCTAAGTGTAAAAGGTGACGTTTTCAAGTACTGGATGAGCCACTCACATGAAAGAGCTCTAGAGAACAAGCTACAAGAATAAATAAAGCAGTCAGGGTCAGAGTTTATATACTCCTTTTTTTGTCCCTTCCCACCATAATGAGTGTGCAATAGTTCTAGCTCAGTTAACCTTGTCTTATTTTAGCTAGACTTGATCTGATCAAAAAAACAACAGTGACTTTTTTCATAGACAAGATAAGGCCCTGTGACCTAGCTGTGGGAAAGCAAAGAGCAGAAGCATTGCAGGAACATTTCTGAAAGCACAAAGAAATAGCAGTGTGTTCCTCAGGACGCTTGTGTAGCACTTCAGTATGCGTGAGCCACCCATGACCCTGGGTTCCAACTCGAGACAGTTATTAGATGGAGTGGTACCTCCACCCAGGTGCTCTTCTACAGACATCATCCCTCCCACCACAGCTGGGCTGCCATAGCGATTGCCTAATCTCTCCTGTTGTAGAGACTCAGACATCTTGCACTGTGGATACTCCTGCTACGTCCTGCCCTTTCCTCATCCTGCTCTCAGGTGTGCCACCTCCTCCACACATCCTAACGCTCACATCTATTATCGCCCTTTGTCATACCCTTTCCCAACAAGTCCTGAAAGGCAAAATATAAACCTCACACACAAACTCTTCTGTTGTTTTTCGTGTTTTTTCCATGTTCTGAAAGAAACTATATAAAAATGACAGTCTTTGTTTTTCCTGAACTCGTACAGATATACAATGCATAGCTTGCCTTCAGCCCTTTCATAGTGCCCATAGCCCTGCCACGCAGGCTTTAAATAATTTAATTGATATTCATAAATACACAATCAGACCTATAATATGTTATTTCATCTTATCTTGTGTCCAGTATCTTTCTTCTATCTCCCCCAGGCAGCTTAGTATTTTTGCATTTCCGCCAGAGTGTTTCCTCAAGAAAAGACAATCAAATAACATCAGGTTTTCATCTGTTAAGAGCCAAGCAACTATCCTATCAAAGTGACTAGTAAAAATTACACACAAACATGTAAGGTTCCAGGAAACAGTTGTCAGACATTCAAAACTATATATAGTATTAAAGGTTATTGTAAAACTGGAAAAGTAACTTTTGCTACTACTGTGCTCTAAGGGTCTCTAGATTTGGAACTAACTTTGACTTAGAATTTCAGAGAGTTTAAGATATACTAAGTACTTGTAAATCATTTCATATATTGGTGTTTCTCTAATCAAAGCATCTCCTTGTTTTATAGCTCACCACACTCAGGAATGGATATTAGTATATAATTCCACATTTATACAAACTTTCAACCTCAAAGCTCATTTATTACTCCAAAACCTTTCTCAAGTGTTCCCTAGTCCACCTCAGGGATACTGGTTTACAGTAGAAAAATGGCATTTCTTCCTGGGAGCAAAACCAAAATAATTAGACTAGCAATTCCTAGGAATTGAAAAAAAAAAAAAAAAGAGGAGAAAAAAGACTGCAGGATGAAATACATACCTCATTCTATAAGTAAATGCCACTGTCCCACCACTTTCATCATTCAAAAGCAGAGGATAAAAAAATTCTAATTATTTCTGGTTTTGTATAACATGCTTTACAACTGAAAATCATAAAACTAGAAAATACCCCAAATACATAGGCAAACAAAGCTGTTCTTCAGAAAGATTTCTCCCTTTGAAACAAGTTTACAGTGACTGTGTAGTATTAGGAAACGCAAAATACCACTCTTCCATTTCCAAAGCATGTAGTAAACCTTTTGCTGCAATGAGGAAACGACTGGGATTGGCCAACAGTCTGTTTCAGAGGAAGAAAAGTAATTATTTCATAGGTGTAATGTACAGTAGTAGTATCCAAATAAATTGATAAAACAAGGTTATTGCTATGACCAATGGACCGTAGTTCTGATCCTGAAGTCATGAAATGTGTGTCAACCTAAGTGCACAGTGGACACTTAGAGGAAAGGGAGAAGGCTCATAAATATCAGTAGACTTTCTAGCACTCAGGAACTTTCCATATGTTTTAAACCATGCAAATGTCAAACTCTCCAGGCTAAAAGCAAACTCTCCACGAACAGATAGGGAAATCACTAACATTTATTTAAGACATTTAAAATTTGCTAAGCTTAAAAAATTGACCTTTAAATTTATAAATTACCAATAAGAAAATTCACATAATGCTAATGAATAAAGTAACTGAATAAAAACTCCCTACTTCATAGAATCATAGAATTAGGGAGGTTTTATTCAAGTTTGTACAGTTTTATCAAAGCTCATCAGCTATAAAGAACATTCTCCTTCTGTCCACCACCCTCTTTTTTGAAACAGAAGTGTGTTTAACTATGACATGACTCTTTGATAGCATGCACATTTCTTTACAAACTTGAAAAAAAATATGCTTCAAACATCTGGTAGGTACTGAGCGAGTCACTGCATTATCCTAATGACAGTATGAAGTAATTAATTTCAAAATTATATGAGTACATAATCAAGATACTTTTGAAAGGGAACTGCCTCAGAATATTGAAAAAGCAAACTGGGTTAGATGTTTTGGGGCAACACAAGAAACCTCCTGTTAGTTGCCTGGTAACCTTGTTTAGAGTAGCCATTTCTAAATCATGCCCATCAGCCAGTGAAAAAGAAATTGCGACCCAAAAGAAAGCTTTTTCTTTATTCCATTGTGTACTGTCTATTAAATGGTTATGGAATTCAAAATCACACAGGGTTGATTATCTCCATTTTATGTACCATTCGCTTGCTTCTAGGCACTCAGAGTACTTAGCTACCCATGTATAACTGTCGAGCAGTAAAATAATACTGCTTCATTTTCAAATGAATGCATTTGTCTTTTGCAAGTCCTCTATTCCACTTCCCACTAGAAAGATGCTAGTCACCCCTAACAGCCTCGAAAGACATGTATATACTCTTCATAATATTTGGTCTGACCTACTGATTTTGAGTTTTCTCTTTTTTGTAAGTTAACTGTGCCAGTTTACCAAGCTCTAGTGAAACTTGGGTCCTGACTCTGAAGTGCCTATAATACATAGGCTGATATATATATATTTGCCTATATATTTTGAGAGCATTCAAAAACTTCTGTAAATACTCCCAGGTCCTCACATTTTTTAATAAAGATTTATGATAAATATTTACCATGAAGACATTTTTTATTAACAAATATATTAGGACTCCATATGGTCTTAGCATAAAAAAGATAAATCATAGAATCATCTAGGTTGGAAGGGACCTTTAAGATCATCGAGTACAATCATTGACCTAACACTGCCAAGTCCACCCCTAAACCATGTCCCTAAGCACCATATCTACTCGTCTTTTAAAGACCTCCTGGGACAGTGACTCAACCACTTCTCTGGGCAGCCTGTTCCAATGTTTGATAGCTTTTCCTGTGAATAATTTTTTCCTAATATCCATCTTAAACCTCCCCTAGGGCAACTTGAGCTCATTTCCTCTAGTCTTATCACTTCTTACTTGGGAAAAGAGACAGACACAAGAAAACAAGGATGGACAACAAACAAAATTGCTCATGGAATAGCATGTCTCAAAAAGCCGTCTGCAAGTGTCTGTTGAATTATCTAGAAATGATGTGCAATATTTATCTTTTCTATTTTACAGATGGTGCTTTAGATGGAGCTTTATTTTTCCTTTTTTGAAACCCGCATTAATATAAAATTCAGGAAACCTTCAAACCTGAACCTCTTTAGTAATTCATTCCTCCGCAATCTCTCTTCATAAAAATGTTTATTTTTTTTATGATCAGTACCCTTTGTTAAAGAATTAACAATGTATATACTTTATTTCTTGCAAAAATTTCAGAGAAAAATTGCTTTTTAAAATTCAAAGGAATTGTCACCTATAATTTTCTTGCATATCAAGATCGAGGAATTCTTTGAAATCATGTATTCTGTGCAATTGACAGGAAGTTTTAGATAATACAGATCTGAAACATGTAACAATAATAAACCCAATGAATAATGGTTTAGTGGCAGATTTGCTTTGGTATTCAGTAACACTACCATCTTATTTAAACATGATTATTTCCTAGATTTTGCAAAATGCTTTGATGTAGAAAGCCTCTTTTTTCTTATTGCCTACGCTGCACACATAAAGAAAGTGAGCATATATTTCAGATAGTTATCTGGATGATCAAAATATTAAGTTAGCAATCCTCTTCTATTAAACCATCTTGAGTTTTGTTTTAAAATTCATGGTTTATTTGAAGAAAATTGTCAGCATCCTATTCATATCAGATTTGAAGAGGAACTAATTTGCTGTTCAGATTCATACTTGTGCCTTTAATATAACATTCAGCAAGACTACAAGTTAATAAATATTTAATAAATAAATTATTCTTAGTTGCAGCACATCTCCTTAAAGCAAACAGATAAGATGAGCGGTAAGGGGAAAGACCTCAAAAGTAATTTCATCACAGTAAGTATCTAAAAACTGGAATGCTTTATCTGGTCAGTATCTCAAGCTTCCAAACGTCTTAAGTTTACAATATCCAGGATAGCTTTATACCCAGGACACTGACCAATGTGAGTCTTGAACTTTCCTGAAGCAGTCTATTGCACATAGCTTGACTTCACACATGCAATTCTTACTGGTTTAGATTTAAAAGAGTTTCACTTGCATCAGAGGTCTAAATTGGTGCTTATTTTAGTGTTCCAGCTATAAACAAATTGCCTTTTTTCAAAGAACAATTTGCATGTTTACATTTTTTCTTCCTCAACTGAATGCCAGTTAAGATTTCAGGTACAAAATAAACTATAAGGGAAAATTTGAGTAGTTAAGTCTTTAATTGCCTGAATGAAGGAGCAAAACCAGAGTGCTATTTGTTTATCCATATTATAAACTGCAAATGTTGTTGGGGAAATGTTCATACCAGACATTATCAAGGATGATTTAAATGAAAAGAAGAAGAGGAAATGAGCATTTCTAATTGCAAAATCTTGTCAGTCCGAGTGATTGACAAGGCAATTGTAAATTTTGACTTGCAATCCACTCACTTGCTCATTGACTCTGCATACCTTTTCATATGCACCAGTATGCTGCAAAATATACATAGCACAGGAGTCTAAAGTCACTGAATAGTGACTAACATACACACAAAAAGATAGCAAGGAATAATAATGTACTAGACTAAGCACGAGTATGCCCTTGTAAGTACCACCCTCCGAAGACATGCAAGCAGTCCTCAATGATGTGAGGAAGGGGCAACTTCCATCACTCCCTGAAACAGCTCCTTGGCATTGCTTAGTCACCACCTTCCACTTCCTGATTTTCCTTTTAATTTCATATGGTTCTATGTCAGTGGTTTTATCCCACCTTCAGTCCTTGACCTGCTACGTGTGCCCATCTCAACAAACTAACCTCAATCTGCAGTTTTACTGTTGTTTTCTTGGGTGGTTCATCTCTACAGTTTATCCTTGGTCTGAGCCAAGGTTATGCATCTGCATCCTGTGAGAGCTTGCGCTGGGATTTACAGGGAGCACAGTCTCTGGGATGGAGAAGGTTATAGTGCCACATCCAACACTACAAGCATCTGCTCTAATCTGCCCCCTCAGACTGCTACCTGCTTTCTTTCCTGTTATTGCTGTGCTATGCCAGAGATGGAATAGATTTTAAAGGAACAAAAACAACATCCATTGAAAGACAAAGCACCAGATTGACAAAGAATGCAAATATTTGAGGATAATTATTACCAGGATTATACTTGGACTTTTATGTGAAACCACCTGGGTTTCATAAAGTGTGTTCAAATAAAAAAAAAACCACCACCAATAACAACAAAAAAAACCCCAAACAAAAAAAAACCCCAAACCCAACAAAACTAAATCACCAAAAAAACCCCAAACAATATGGGAAATTTATTTTATTTAATATAATATTTAAAAGACATACCTATCATATCCATTAGCTTTATTCACACATTTCCTCCCCAAACACCCAAACTCTTGTTTGAATGTTTCCCTCCAATTTTGAGACTGTTTGCTGAATTCAATGAAATTATGCAAGGAAGAAATGATCTTAAAGATATATGTTTTTTATGAGGTTTGTAGAAACAGGCAGAGAGACAAAGGAGAGAGAACTCATGTTAAGAGCAGAGTGCAACCTTCATTTTTTTTACTAGACATCGGATAATACATATCCACAGAGATGTTCAAAATTCTACCACTTGTGAAACTCGTTTTCTGCATACTCCCCCTTCATTAGTTCATCAATACCCCATGTTTTTTCTTACATGCTTTAGTACTTCCCACAACCCACAATCCACCATCCCAGGAAACTGAAATAATCTTACTGAGATCCTGATAAGTAATGCAGAAGCAATCCATCCTGCTCCCCCACAGAGCAGGAGATAAATGTTGTGCTTATGTCTAGATCTGCAACTAATACATTACTTCAGAAAAGGAACCTCTTAGGATAAGGCTATAACACAAGCTACAATTAATCTTTCCAGCAGGGCCCACCCTGCCCCATTCTGCCAGAGGTCAAAGACCTACTGGACTTTTGTGGAACTTCTATTTTAATAAAAATCGAATAAAATTTCTTTTCTATGATTATTTTATTACTGCAAGAATTTGCTATGTTCAATCATTGTAATATCTAGAAGGGTAGTACCATTTCAACCTGTTACAATCTCTTTCTCTAAAATGTGTTCAATTTCTTATCAACTAGGCTACTGAAGGGCATATGGAGATGGGAAATAACTTTTGTAAGAAATGTACTTTTAAACATTTGGCAAACCCTGGATTTTGCCTCATCTAAGCCTAAGCTGCAATGCTCTTCTGAAGTGAAATGGAACACTGCCTGTTCAAGCCAGCGGAGGACCTGATTTCAAATCTTTCATCCAAACACAACACGTATCTTTTCTATAGGGAACGTTTGCTTAACAGCAATTTTTTCCTTATTTCTTCACGGTGATTCCAAATAGAGCTCTCATAGAACTAATCATACACTTGCAATACCTGCAGACAATACCATTGCTTTCAAAGGCAGGACTATGTATAGAAGGGATTATTATTTCTAAAAAAAGTATGATTTGTCCTTTTATGTAGATTGAGCCACATAAATTCTGTCTGGAATTTTAGAACCAGGCTCTGTAAGCTCTGAGAGACAAGATGACAAGATGCTCAACCCAATAATGAAAACCAACAAAGATCAAGGCAGAAGAAATATTCCTGAGGGAACTTTACTAGCTTGAATTGTAGCAATTGTGACTGTAAGGCACCGAAATGTTGAACAAAGGATGAGACTTAGCTTTGAACATCTACATTCTGTGGGTCTTTTTGTGGATCTGGGCCAATATAATTGAGAATTCTAACTGATCCCATACAGCAGGTCCGATGAATTTTAACTTTAATTTTCAGCTCTCTAACCATGTACAAAGTAATGGACCCAAGGGAAAGATAAAAATCTATGTATTTCAGGCCAGACTGACCTCTAACTGTCAAGAGTTGGGAGGAAATTTTGTCTGGAAATGTTACGTCTTAATTGTCTCCTGCAAGGTTTCTTGAGCTTTACTATGAAGCACCAGCCAGTACAAATTAGTCAACTGAATCATAAGAGCATTGCCTGTGCCCGTGACTGAGCTTATTTGGGTACTAGTCTCAAAGCCTAGCTCCTAACTGTCAGCTGCCTAAGTTTCAATTGTAAGAAATAAAAAAGTGAATTTTAAAATATTTTTAATAATCACAGAATGGTGTGAAGTAAAGCACTTTTCTATTCTTAATTCTGAATGAGTTACAGAAGTGAGAGAGGTTTTGGCAATCCTCTCACTATGACCCTATTATTCCACATTCTAAAAAGAATGAATATCAAGTCAGATTTGACAATATTTCTTGTCTATACAGAGATTCTCTGAGGTCCTGCAGCATGATCAGAGGAAAACACATCCAAACACAAAATTTGGGCACTGACTCAAACAAGCTATGTTTCTTGATTTTAGAAAGGTCTCTTGCTTTGTGAATGTAGCTCATCAGTCTTAGGAACATCACCAAGAGCATAGCATGCAATTTATAACAGCAAATTTTGTACTAGCTTTTAAAATCTTAAATGATTTAAGACTTGTAAGATTTTAATGCAGGATAAATACTGATCCCTTGAATGCTTTATATTGTTTTGGAGCAGTGACACTTTTAAAATATGTTTTGCAAAAACATTATTGTACAAACAACAGAACTGAGAAAGTACACTGGGGAGAAACCTCCATTCAGCTATATAGTTTGTCCATGAACCTTTGTCAGATCCGCAAAGATAACTAAGTTTGGTTATCTTTAAATTAAGTTGGATAATAAGCAGCATTTCAAATGAAAGATTTCTGGATCAAGGATTCTCATTTTCCAACAAGATTAACTAGGTAACCATTATAGATCTGTACACTATTGTTACTATACAGCATTTAGGAAATCCTAACAGATTTTTTTAAGATTAATTTTAGTTATTTTAGTATTGATAACTTTATAGGGGTTTATTTTTTGTAAATATTCATAGATCAGAAACAACAGGACTTATCAGACTGGTGTGTTGACTGCTGTTTCCTGATAGTTCTTTAGGGCTCAGTTCTACCAAATCTCTGTCTGCACTTCCTTATTGCTGCTTTCTTATGTGGAAGTTGGACTTCTGAGACATTAGCACACAAGCACTGAAGGTACGGAAGAAGTCTGTTTTCCAGTGAGGGCTGTCATTATCTGTCCTTTATATTCTTACCCTTTATTCCTATGAGAACAGTAGCCTGAAAGGCATGGTGTCTAGGTTGGAGCAGGGAGTTAAAATCAGACTGGCACCTGGATTCAGGTAAGTACTGAGCAACTTAAATAAATGCCGAAATACTTGAGAGAATTCTTTCAGTTGCACAAATGGTACAACTTCTCAGTGAGGAAGGATAGAGCTAGCCAAACCATACTTTTTTTTTTTTTTTTCCTTTTTGCCTTGCTCCAGTAAGAAACAAATTGTTTTATAAACATAGGCATATTGGGACAAGTTTGTTGTGTGCCATAATGACTCTACCTGGCAAGCTGGGCTATGAAAACTCAACAAGAAAAACAGCATTCTGAATTTTGCTCTTCTTTCTCCTGTATGACTAGTTAAGTGATAAAAAGCAACCAAAGGGAAAAAAAAAAAAAAAAGAACAAAGAAAGAACAGACTAACAGGTTTGACTGCAACCCCCCATAAAAATCCAGAGTTTATCATCTAGTTTTCTATTTTTCTTTTTTATTAGGTTTTTAATCCAGATCCTACTCAATACCTTCCTGTTGTTAACACAATCAATAAAACAAAAGGAAAAAAAAAAAAAAAAGAACAAAGAAAGAACAGACTAACAGGTTTGACTGCAACCCCCCATAAAAATCCAGAGTTTATCATCTAGTTTTCTATTTTTCTTTTTTATTAGGTTTTTAATCCAGATCCTACTCAATACCTTCCTGTTGTTAACACAATCAATTCTATCTTCATGCTAGTCAAGGATTACAGTCTTAGGAAAGCAACATACATAAAACCAAGTTTCTTTGTTTATAGCTGTCAAGACTGCCTATTCTAGTGAGACCTAATTCCCTGAGAGCCATCTGCTTCCTTCCAGGGACATATTCTCTGTGTCATTAAAAACACTGTTGGAGCATTGTGGGGATACAGATCACTTTCTGCTTAAGCATGCAAATCTGGTATTCCACCTAGATCTCCACCCCGTGTACAATGGATAGTTACCATATTTGAAGCAATCAAACACCCGCAATATTGGTTTTCTGAACTATAGTTTGAAACAATGGTTCCTCTATCCTCTTTTAGCTGTACAAATATTTTAAAGAAATAGTAGTATGCAAGCCATGCTTCGAAATTTATATTCCAAACAGCAAATGATCCCTTAATGCTTCTTGATACAAAGGAAATAAGTTAGCTATAAGCAGGTGTGAAATTCACAGCTGTTTAACACAGTAAATTGAAGTTTCAATAACAGTGAATCTACCATGGAGAAAACATCTTCAAAGATGTCACAATGTAGGAGACATTGGGAGGAGCAAGGAAATTAGTTTAGTTTGTACATATCCTGCATTAACACTATAATCATTGTACAATTTAATTACAGTTTATCCAATAGTTATGTTAGACATAAAGAAATTACGGGGGGAAAAAAAAATAGGAAAAAAAATCAATGCATGACATTGGATATAAGGAATATCTTCTGTATGGGAATCACTGAAGAGTCCTGCTCTATTTATCTTTGAAGTAAAAGAGACTGAGATTGGTCAATACAGAAGTAGAGACCACTAAGGATTTCATCAATATCCATGAAATTAGGGATGACACCAGGAAAGAATAATTTAAATCTTGCATTGTCAAAAAAACCCAACAAACCAAGATGACAGCAACAGAAGTCAAACATTTAAAAATCTGAAATAAGCTAAAATTGTTTCTCTTTTCTCTTTTCTTTTCGCATGCACAGGATTTGTGGAACTACTTGCCAAAGGATATGGTGGGACAAGATGACAGAAATGTCTTTAAAAGGGTATCAGACAATTTTTCAAGGACAGCATCTTTGGTTCTGAGCCAACATATAACTTAGAAAGTCTGCAAATTGATGAATGCTAGAACCTGACAGGTTCCTGAGAAACCATCAGTTTGAGGATTGCCATGATTTTATCTTTTCTACAAAGATCCATGTTAACGATGAAGGCTGATTTCTCATACGATCCACAATGACAATAAAGTTTGGTCAGTCATGTTGGTTCAAAAAGCAAAACCTCTGGAAAGAGTTTTTCCATTGTACAGCTTTTGCAAAACAGAGATTGAGTGTGGGAAGAGGACAAAGACGCCAGAGGGTTGAAGATGCTTTTTTCTAACAAGGTGATTTCTGTATTTCTTGTGCTAATTGTTATGTCTCCTGAATTCACAGATTATTCATTTTCTGCCTAATTATTTTGCAGCAACATAGTCCACATTATCGTCGTTTTGCTAATCATAATTATGTTAAAAAATCATGACATTAACATTCTCTTGGCATATTAGTAATATGTTGATCATCAAAATTTATTAATATCTTTGCCTCAAAAATATATTTAATCAAAGTTTCTTTTCCCTTTATTAATCCTCCTGACTCATTTTTATTACAAAGGCTGTCATTTAGAATGACAAAAATACCAATTTCTTTACCAAGTTAGCATAATTCCAGTGAGCTATGGAAGACCTGAGCACTAATCCAGTGCAGTACTTGCACATGAAAATCATCAAGCCATGAAAACTGCACTTAGTTTCAGGGTCTAAAATAGAAATTAAACTAGGGAATCACACCCAAAAAATTTAAACTGCTGTCATGTAAGCCAGGCAATGGCAGAAAAAGGTCAGTAACAATTGATTGAAATGGAGCTGCTTACATGAGTACAGATTATCTGACTGAAAAGGTGACACAGCCTTAGATCCTAAATTACTAACACAGATACCTGTAAGAGGAATGGGTATACTGAGATTGCTTATATTGTCATGATACCAAAGTCATCTGTTAAATTGAAGTTTATTATAAAAAAAAAATAATCATCATTGAGTAGCTAACACTCAGCAAACATCACCACCTTTAATTCTGAGTTACTTGCAATGGTGCTGCATCAATCTGTTTTATTATTCAGCACTGTCAAAACATTAACAATTCAAAACGTTTGTTTGCAACTTCTTTATAGAGGTGATACATAACAATATTCCTATTCGAACACATTACAGGCATTATTTTGTTCACCTTTTCATCAAAACCCACAGCGTTTTCCCTGTAATAGTTGCACAGCAACATGAAAAGTGGTAAGTTCGATGCCTTTGCAAACTGCTTGCTTTAAGGCAGACTTTCTCTTCAATAGCTATTAAATACTGAGATTCATTATAAAATTCCTCCTTGTAACAATTTAAAAGAGACACTAAATTACAGTGCTTTTTATTAGAAAAAGAAATAGACACTGAAGAAGACAAGCCCTGCTATTCTGATAATTTCCTAATGTTTTTTTTTTTTGCTTTTGAGAAATACAGAAACCACAACGTATCAGAAGTATCAGAGGAAAATATATGAATCTTTTTTAAACAAAGGTGTTGTAACAGATCAAGTCAGTTAACACATTCAATTTAGAGAACTGACACTGACACCTCAACAGCAGCGAAAAGCACCAGCCGATTGTGAGTTTTATGGACGCAGGAAATAGACACCATTGGAATGTTTCGCGACGCCGCAGTGCAGAACCTGGAGAAACTAGAAGGCCCAGAGCCCATATTTACTCCTTTTTCCTGGCCTAAGTATCATGAGCACAGAATTACAAGGAAAAGGGAAAGCTGAGGAGGGAAATAATAATACACACTTCCTTAAAAATCACATTCGACGTACCGTACCGTACCGCGTGCAGGTCCCCCGGTTGTGTGGGCGGGCGGTGTGGGGCGGCCCCTGCGGAGCGGACCCGGGGCTGCCCCGTGCCGGACACAGCCGGTTCCAGCCGGCTCCAACGGCCCCACCGCAGGGCACAGCTGAGCCCCTCAGCCACGGGCGGGCGCCGCGGGGAAAGCCTGGCTCAGAAAGGGCAAAACGCTGCCCGGCAGCCAGGGCTGAGGGAAACCGGGTGAGAAACAGCCCTGCCAGCCCCGAGGGGAGAGCAGGAGGAGGGGAGGAGGGGCTCCAGGCGGCCCCGGGAGAGACCCCGCTGGGGCAGGGGTTTCCCGGCAGCCCCGGGGAAGGGCCCGGGCTGGAGCAGGGAGAAGGGTGAGGAGGCGGGAGCGGCAGAGAGGGGCTGGCCCGGACTCGACACCGAGCCCCCTGCACCATCCCCTGTGCTGCTTCCAAGCAGGAGGTCGAGGAGTGGAGAGCGAAGGGATGAAGGTGAAGCCTGGGAAGAAAGAAGAGGGTGAAGGGTTTTCATATTTGCCTTTGTTTCTCACTATGCAATTCTCTTTTAATTTGTAATAAATTAATTTTCGCCAAGTCGAATCTGTTTTGCCCATCTTGGTAATGGGTCTTTATCGCAACCCATAAGCTTTCTCACCTTATTTTCTTCTCTCTTCATATGGCGGGGGGGAGTGGGAGAGCAGCTGGGTGGGCATCTGGCAGCTTGGGAAGGTCCACCCTACACAGAAGTCATGGTTAACCTTTTAGCTACGTACTTGTGGAAATAAAAAACATATTCCATAGTTTGCAGTGCTTGGTAATGTAAACATGTCTGTTTCATAAGAAACCAATGGTACCCAAATCTGCTGTCAAAAACATGTAAGTGTATAGGTAGTTCCTAAATTGATAAAATTTTATAGGGTGTTTGTATTTACAAATAGCACTTCAAAAGACACCTATAAAAAGCCTTCATTATCTATTTGACATTCTTAAATTTTCACTTTTTAAAAAAAAGTTCAGCTTTAAAGTTGAGGATCATCTTCATCTAATCAGGAAACATGCCCACCTTGCAACCAGAAACATGTGTTTTCTTTATTTTTCTAGTAGTTTAACAAGGAAAGAAGATCATCTCCATGCCAGTAAGGAAATTGAATTGTTTCCAGCAGCACCACTGGAGCTTGGGTGCGGCACCTTTTCTTTGATTTGTGAAAGAGTAACATATTTGCAAGAACTTAATTTGAATTTAATAGTTCCTCTAGATATGTAAGATAATTAAGACCCTCCATGTACTTGTTACAAAATATTTCTCCTTTACAAGGTATTGCTTAAAGAACTGGGAAGACAGGTATCCGTTGATAATCTTCACACACATTACTCTGCATTAGGAGAAAAGACTAATGCCTGGCTCAAATGTCATCAGTGGGTGGGGAGTTACTGCTCTGCAAAGATGTCTGGAATCCTCTACCTGCCTTCTGCATGTTTTGAGTCTTCCCCTCCCACAGCTCTGCCAGGGGACCTTCTTAGGGGTTTCATGAGGTCTGCTGGTATTTTTCCTCTTGACAGTTACATTAGTTCTCCACAGTTTCAATAATGAAAGGTGCACAAGGTCTGTTCTGAGTTCTTTCTAGGTCTAGGAGTCTGTGAGATATCAGAGACAATCCTACAGGATATAAATGTGTATCTTGCACTGATCCTCTCAGCCAGTGTCAGTGTTTACCCCCCTCTCTTTGGCTGTTTAGGATCTGCTAGAGAAAGCTGTCGTCTTTTTCATTTATATCAGTATCAACTCACAGCCTTTCTCAGCAGCTTAATAATATACCTGTGGCTGCTTCCTAGTGTTGCAACACTAAATGACTTTTGTCTGGCTTTTGAGTCTTTTTCTGTCAAATAAGTATTTTTGCATAGAAGACAGGTTCCTGCTACAGTATAATGCATGATCTATTTCAAGGAGTTCACCAATTTCTAATATATGGTCAGAAAATGGTGGTTGTGAAAGGTTAATTGGCTAGCCATATAAAACAGCATTAACTGCCCTCACATGTTTAGCTTAATAGTTTTCTTAAGGGCAGTCATGTTTTCATGGTCCAATAAAGGTTAACAGAGGTCTGCTGCAGAAAATCTTGGCTATGCTTAGCATTAGCTTGTTATCAGTTGAGCCCAAATACAGAGGAATTTCTGCACCGTTGTCCCAGATTTCTCATTTTCTTATTTTTTATTTTTATTTTTGCTTCTAAAAATACATACATTGTATTGACTACAGTCTTCATGCCCTTTAATAGCTAAGTGTATACTATAAAGTAAAATTTATACTGAAATGCTTTAATACTTTTACGTTTCCTGATGGAGACACTAAGAAAGCTTCTGTATTTATTTCATATGTTGCTCAATGGCATAACTGTAACTTGCTTGCTATTTCTTTCCCTGAAATGTGGTGCAGCCAGCTTTTGCCAACAGATATTGTGGCAGTTCAAATACATCACGAGCTCTCAATCATCTCCTGTCTAATGTTACTGTGCAACAGCATGACTGGTGCTGCATTGCAATGGCAGTCACTTTGATCACTATTCTGATAGAACTGAATAGGTGACATTTTTCTATACTGTGTCTATATTAAAAGCCTTTGCCTTGATTCTGGAAAATAAATTTGGCACAAAGATACTTCAAATATGCTACTGCAACATGGATGCAGTTTGATCCCAAAGTGATGCAACATATGGATTTTTGTGTTCTGAAATTGTTTCTTGTACTTTTTGCTTCACTACTTTTTAATACATATATTTTGCTATTTCAAATTATAGCATAGAAAATTATTTTCTTCTAGAAGATTCTTATTTTTTGTTCATGTGTGCATGTGCATATTAATTCCAACAACAATAATGCAGACTGAAAGAGGAGATTTTTTTTGCCTTAGCCCCCAGCTTTGAAGCAGTAAAAACACAGAAACAGTGAGCTTAAACCCCCAGCCCCTAGATAATCATAGATGGGACACATGCTGGTTTAGCCACCTGGTGTAATTTACAATAGAACTAAGGGTACTTCCAGCTGTGCCAGGTGTTGAAACATCAGGGGAGTGTTACAGAAGTTGTCTGCCACCAAACCACGGGAGAGTTTTTTCCCTCCTCTCTTTTCTTGATCTCCATCACCTTCTGGTCACAACTGACTGCCTGCCAACAAGCTGAGTGATGTTAGAACTAGTAACACATCATTATCTCAAATAATACTGTCAAATCTGCTGTTCTTCTAGTTTAGGTCACTTTGTACTGATAGGAAGGTGGGGAAAAAAAAATCATAAAATCATAGAGTGGTTTAGATTGCAAAGGACCTTAAAGATCATCTAATTCCGACCCCCTGCCGTGGGCAGGGACACCTCCCACTAGACCAGGTGCCTCAAAGCCCCGTCCAGCCTGGCCTTGAACACTTCCATGGACAGGGGATCCACAACTTCTCTGGGCAGCCTGTTCCAGTGCCTCACCACCCTCACAGTGAAAAATTTTTTCCTGATATCTAATCTAAATCTACGCTCTTTCAGTTTGAAGTCATTACCCCTCTTATCGCTGTAGTCTTATCACTACATCCCTTGTAAAAGTGCTCTCCAGCTTTCTCCAGCCTTCCATCCCCATTAGGTACTGGAAGGCTGCTATTAGGTCTCCCCAGAGCCTTCTCTTCTCCAGGCTGAACAACCCCAACTCTCTCAGCCTGTCTTCATAGGAGCGGTGCTCCAGCTCTCTGATCATCTTTGTGGCCCTCGTCTGGACTCGCTCCAACAGATCCACGTCCTTTTTATGTTGGGAGCCCCAGAGCTGGACACAGTTCCAGGTGGGGTCTCATCAGAGTAGAGTAGAGGGGCAGAATCACCTCCCTCAACCTGCTGGCCACGCTTCTTTTGATGCAGCTCAGGATACAGTTGGCCTTCTGGGCTGCAAGCGCACATTGCTGGGTGATCAATAAGAAGCCACACTGTGAGGAGCAGCTGAACTTGCTGCTTTCAAGTTCAATCAGTTATGTTAGCTGCACTACTTAAGGACCATTGCATACTATGCAATATTTACATGAACAATCATGCTGAAAAGAAGCAAGACAACAAGTCTTTTCTGGTTGGTTTTGGTGCACTATACAGAATAGTAGATGTACTACAAAATACACTTACTTTGAATACATAGTAAGACTGTAATTTAAATGAAAGTGCTCTGATAGACAAGTAAAGAGAACAGGGAAGACAGAATTGTTTCTTAATGTCACTAGAACTTTGACATAGAATTATGTCATTGAATTACAGTCTCACATCTTTCTTTTTTGTGTATAAAATGAAATTTATTTTAATAAAATGTGGAAAATGAAGTAGTTATGACAGCAAGTAATTTTTAAGTGTTTTTTTTTTTTAAGGGACCATTTTGTAATTACTTGTTGAGAACTGGGAAAAAAATATATTTGTCAAAAAGTTTCAAAGTCCTTCCCCCTAGTGTTTCATGACATTTTTGTTACTATTTTGTACTGGGTTGCTCTCACGGGGAAATCAGTCTTTTCATTGCATTGTAAGCTGCACACTGCAAAAAATATTTCTAGCAATGCAAAGCTTATCCTCCAAATTACTCTTTTTCCATCCAAAATCTTTTTTTAATTACTAATGGATGCATAAATCAATATTGAGAGACAGTGGTATGAAATCATAGGAGGGCGTTAAGTTTCCCTGCCGAATTATTCAGGAGACATTATGCAAATAAAATACAAATATATATTTCTTGATATAGTGCTCAAAACTGAAATTTCAAGGAAAACAGACAGTCACAACAAATATAGTTCCACCAGTATGTAAGAATGTTACCTAACAGCCAGTTAAAACAGTGTTTGAATTCTCTTTCCCTCATTTTCTGTACGTGCACAAAAGGTAGCTTATGGTAAATGAAAAATCCCTACTAAAAACCCTAAGTAGGACCAGCCCCTAATTAACATAGCTTATATCTGTAAAGTTATAAGAATGAGTTTTAGATTTGAGATCAATGATGACATCTATTAACCCATCAGATAAATTTTCACATTTGATACATCAGCACTTGCTAAACCTCACAGCTGAGTATCAAAACCGAGTACAAAGCGCTAAAGCTAATAGCAGAAAGGTAGTAAGACTGATTTTCAGACAGGTGGCTTTTCAGCTGTATACCTCAATGTATGAGTCCTCTTTACCTATCTTGTCAAGTTTTGGTAAAACAAGCAGCTGTTTGTTTATTTTTTGTTTTAACCAGTAACAGAGAGAAATGGACTATCATAACCCAATACTGTTCTCTCAGAGGATAACTTTCAAATCTTAAGGTTTCCATAGACAGCTAGCCATAAGGAAACTTGCATCTCTACTGAGAAACTTGAACAATATTTTGAGCATCAAAAATGGTACTTTACAGTGAAAGGAAATTGTCTTAAAAATTTTGCACTGCCTTGTTCATGTGAAAATAACTAGTGAGAAAGAAAAAGTATTTTTAATTAAATATTTAGTTACATGTGTTTGATATGGCATTCTTTATTTTTTTGACTTTCAGCTCATACCCATGTTAACTACACATTGTGTGTGAATGTATTGCTTATGAATAAAAGACAATAAGCAAAACTATATAGTTTAACTATTGATGCTAATAGGCTTTGAGTTGTCCTAGCACAAAGAAATATTTAGGTGCTTCCATAGATCACTGCAGAAAGAATTAATTTTCAGACAGAAAGAAGATTATTTTGGGGTATGGATATTCTTGTGCTAACATCACATTTAACTAAAGGAGATTTTCAACTCCCGTGGTATTTTTCCCCTGAATATGGGTATAAAGAGCAATCCCATGCTCTATCCTAGCAAATTAAAAGCTTAAGAGGAATAAAGTTCTTCTAGCCTTTGTCCCTGTAAGCTCTCCAAATTCCTGATTCACTCTATACTTGTTTTGGTTTGAATTCTAATTCTTTGAAGGTGAGTGGTCAGAATTATGCACAGAAATTCAGACAATGTTTTACTAAGCCCTTGTGGAATTTTACTAGTATTTCTCTCTATTGAGAAAAGATAGCATTATTATCAGATACAAAGTATTGGCAGTTCACGTGATTCTGCAATGAACTGGTACACATAACACTCTCTTCCTCAGCCATTTCCACTGATGAATTTTTGAATGAAGCTTAATGAAGGTTTCCGTGATTAGGTTGATGCATAACATTGCATCTTCTGCTATTAGCTTTAAGACCTATTTCGATTATTCCAGTTTTCAGAAAACAGGTGTTTTGGAACATTATTTCAGCTTTCTCCCTATTAAGAATGTCCATAATTTAGTATTTGTGTCACATCATCTCTGAAAATACTGTTTACTACTTAATTATGAGAAATCTCATTATCCACCTAGGCTGACACTGAGGTTAATGTCGATGCTGTTCTCCTTTTACTTAATGGGCTACCCTTTTCACAATCCCTTTACTAATTTCCTCTTATCTAAGTCAACTAATTTACCTTGTAGTACTGTACCAAGTGTTTTTGACCAGATAGGAGAAAGATACATTTATTCTGTCTGCAAAATGCACAACACTTGTTTAACAAAAAATACCCACTGAACACCTCCCCCTCACCAAAGAAATAATTAGAAGCTAGTTTCTCATTATTTACTTTTGAATTTAATCTCATTTCAACTATTCTTTCTCTCTAAATTTGTTCTGGAGTATTGCTCACTCTTGGCCAAACATCAACAGCATGATACTTCTTCTTGCTCTTGTCAGTGTAGATTTTCACCTAGCAACAAGTGGTGCTGTTTGGTGCCATCATATGAATCATTCTTATGCAATTTAAATATAAAAGTCTCAACCACTGTACAAAATCAAAAAAAAAACCCCACCTATTATTTGAAACTTAAACCTAGACAAATTTCACCTACAGCTTTAGACTGATGAGCCAATAAAGTGGTGCAAGAACATACATCCTTATTCAGTGATAGAAGGGAAGTTTAAATGACTGCTTTTAGCCTGGTATGACCGTGGTAACTATAAAAGTATTGTGTAGTCAACCAGAAAGATAGCTGCTAGGACTTGAGCCACTGAGATATTTTTGGATAACAGGAGATGTAATCTGTTGTGAGTGTAGTTCACCAAAATGTCACGTTTAAGAATAATTCCAAGGGGCTAGAATTTGTTATGAAATAAATTTTGTCCATCTTTGAAGTCTGTTTCTCTTGCTAGTTCATCACCTTGTGCTGCATCACATTAACCAAAATGAATGGCAATACAGTTAATGTACTCAGCAAAACAGAAAATAGAAAACCAAAACAGAACAACAAAAAAAATTAATAAAACCCCAAACAGGCTAATTCCTATCCTCACTTTGAACAAACCCCAGTATTTGAACAAACAGCCCTTAGAAATACCTCTTCCACATCTCTGTGCTAGAGGTTGTTTTCTAAGCTCAATTTTTGAAAATTAAGTCTTTTACTTTAAGAGAAGTCAAGTGTCTTGAAGACACAGCCAGGAATAACTGACAGATACAATGACTGCTAGTTAGAATGCTGAATATGTCTACACTGTGCTGCTATGAAATTTTAGACAAACAGAATCCTAAAGGCAAAAATTTTCCGTAAAACTTTTTGTGCACACACAATAATGAAGTCTACACTAGCAGTCAAAATATGTGAAATAATAATAAGGGGCTGATTTAAGGCAGGATCCTGTGTCAACTGCAAAATTGGAGCTTCTGAAAAGCTGTATAACAGATGTTGTTAACATTCTGTTCACCATTATGTGCTCGACATGTAACTTACTAGGATATATTTTTTTTTCAAATGACTTTTCATAGAGTTCCACATGACAGGCTGCTGATTAAACCTTGGACAATTTAGATCCAGGGTGTAGCACGGTGATAAATAAGAATGTACCTGAGAAACGAAAAAAAGTATTTCTGACAATTTCAGAAAAATTATTCAACTCTGAGGGTTAAGGAGATTCTCAACTGCTTTTTACATTTACTGCATACAACTTTAACATTTAAGATTAACATCAAAGAAAGCTGGGCAAAGATTAGAATTACTCTGTAAACTAACTTAAAGCAAACAAAATTCAATATATATCAGTATAGTTAGGTTTATGTTAGCACCTCTAGAGAGATGAACGATGTTTGAATATACAGCTAGGGAGAAGGGTTAAGGTGGAACACTACAAGCAATGGGAAAAGTAAGATGGTTTTTATATCACTAATCTCTCTGCATCTCTTGTACATAGGAGAAAAAGAGGACAAGAGAATGAAATATGCTTAGTGTGACCACTAAATACTAAGCCATTTCAGATGCTGTAGATCTGTTTGTAAATTAAATTCCTAAAAATGACACCAAAGATAAGTCTGTTGATGACCATAGACTGGGACCATCAGTGGTATATCTGGTCTACGACTTTTCCCCAGCAGTATTTGATAGCAGGTGAGTTACAGGAAAATGCAAGACATCATCACAGTCTTGCCTCAGATTATTATTTAAATCAGCCTCTCCATCCTCTGCCCTCTCTCAGTGGGCTTATGTCCAGAGAGAGGATGGCTCTGTCCCATCCAAAACCTGTGGGATTTACACATTGTTAATGCCATGCCATAACATGTTAAACAACAAAGGCCAGCAGCCCTTCCACTTGGAGCTGAATTTTTCTTGTGGTAGAAAATTTACTCTACAACACAAGAAAGGTTACAGTTAGCTAAGAATTCTTTCAGTAGCAGTGACAGCTTTCAAAAAAAATATCACTGTTCTTACTTACCTGGGAGCAGTTCTATCTAGTTCAGTACTTTGTGCAGCACACCTGAGAAAGTATGAAGGAGTAAAAAGAAGCAACTAGGGTCAGAGATGGTTCTTACGCTGCCAAGAGATGTAATTTGTCACCTGTCTGGCTTTGTCTTGTCCCAGAAATTCAGTCTCTTAGCTTAGGTACAAATAATTACTGTGGTTGCCAACAATTGAAATAAACTGTATTAGAGATGGAACAAGGCTTACTGTCATTTAGATCTAAGACATGGCAAAGAATCTCACTATCAGGAACACCTAGCCTAAAAGTAGGGCAGGGGGGTGTGGGCAAGAGAGCTTTCTTAGCCCACCCTAGCCAAAAATAACTTGTCCTTTAATCTTGATTTATGTCATGGCACTCACATTTGCTCAAGTGCAATTTTCAAAAGTGCCCATCAAATTTCTTTGGATAATTAACTTTACCTATTCCACTAAAAGGATGCTAATTTTCCATTTTCTACTGATTTTTCCATTTTGCTTATGCAAAATTCCTTCCACAGTTGCAAAAGGATTCTGAATTTTTCCTCAGGCCCATGGTGTGATCTTAAGTAGCTAATGAAATATCTTTATTATACTTTCAGTGTTAATTTTGGGTGAAGCTGTGCCTATAAACAAACAGTTAATTCCCCTAATGAATTCTTTGAGGTTAAGCTGACAACTGACACTTATTATCTTAGTTTAAAGTGTTTTGCTTGGTGAACAAAATAAAAAAGAAACATACTATATGGGAGTAGATTAGAATGTTAAGACTGAGCGACCTCATTATGGGTCTTAAAATAATAGTATCCTCAATGGATTCAAATGACTGCAGCCATTTTGCATCCAGTTTTGCATAAAATTGCAAAAATTTGCATATATTTACTATAATTTCTTCCTCCATGCGATGGATTTTAGTATCTGTTTCTTATTGCAAAAAAAACCCCAAACAAATTCAGAACAAAGCCACAAGATTTTTATACCTGAAAGAATATTAATGCAAATAATCAACATTCTTTCTCTCCACAAATAAAAATCTCCTTTTGAAATTCCCTTGAAGAAAGCTAAGGTAACACTGGATGCTTTTGGAAAGTGTTGTGCATGGAAGATATAATAGATATGCCAAAACATTAATACTGAGTCACTGTAACATTGTTATTACTGTTATTTATTTCCTGGCACCTTAGATGAAAAAAACTTGCTAAAGATACATAAGACAAGACAGAAAACTATCCTGTGCACATACTGTGTTGGAAGATACACATCATCTCGCAAGATTATTAAGTGTTCTTTAAAGCAAATCCTGAAGTGAAAAAAGCTCCTCTAAACGAGTCCTGACAGTATTAAGAGTAGAATTTGGCTTCATTGATATGTAACACATTCCAGGTGACATCTCGATGTGTTGCCTTGACACATTCGTAGGTGTGTTCATGCTTAGTACCTTGTATATTGTCAGCTTACTGAATAGCAGTCATCTGTATTATTTATAGTAGTGACAAAGGTGAATAATTTGTATATTCACAAATTTTCCTAATCTCACACTCCACTTATCACTTTATTTGTGCTAATGTAGTAGCTGTGTCTTAAAACAATGATGTTGTTATCCTATTATCTTAAAAAAAAGCATAACTTCTTGTCTTTGAATACTTCCTCATTATATTCAATATGTTTATTTCAGTTAATTCACCGAGAACTTGCATGTTTCATGTAAATCCTTAACTGCCTTTTTCAATGTTGCTTATCATTACAAATTAAAGCATAGGATACTTGGACTTTTGTTTTCAAATAGGCTTAAATTGCAGTACAACATGGAGAGTGATTTAAAATCATTGGAGGACTTCAAATTTTATAGACACTTCAGTATGGAATTTAAAGCACTCCAATAATTTTAAATTACTCTGCATTGCACAAAGCAATTTAAAATTTATTGGAAGTGAAATTTGGAAGCGATCAGGGTTCTGGACATTGCAGCATACGCTGGTTTAAAATTACAAGAGTGCTTAAAATTTTTATAACCCCTTCATTTAAAGACCAGGGCTCTGGCCTGGGATGGTTTCATTTCAAGTTGTTAGAGGTTTTCCCACTTGAATTCAAATTAAAAAAAAATAATATTGGATCTCTTCTCAGAATAATCTTACATTATTTTCATTAACAAGAGATCCAAAATCCAATTTAAAAAGGGGGGGGGGGGGAAGAAAAAAGGGATGATCCCGTAAAAAATTTATCCGCCTTTCTCCTAAATGTAGCAATTAAAGGTCTAGTAAACATGCCTTGTCTGCAACTTTCCTTCATAACACAAAGGTTTAACAAAAAAGGGGGGGGGGGGGAAGCAAACAAGGTATGATCCTGTAAAAGCTATCTCATCTTACTCTTTTCAGAGAAAGCTCTTGCAACACTGTCTTTTGTTACAGTCCCCTGATGGATTTCATTTATTCTAACATAAAGAGTAAATAAATGTCAGATAGATTTCAGTAGACTTTATGCAGGTGAAATTTTCTTTAACTCAATTGTTAAGAAATCAAATGTCACATTTTAAGCAAAGGCCCCCACCCTACCAACCATGGGATTAAGTTTAAACTGTTATGATTAGTTTCAGAATCATAATCGAATAATTGAGGCTTCTCTCCTATTTTAAAGGATTGCTGAGCTCTTTCTTGGCCTAAGATACCCTGAGCTTCCAGCATTATTTCTGATTCCTTATGATTATCTGTTTATCTGTTTAGTTTTTCCTGGGGGAAAGGGGAGGTGGGGAAATAGGGAGCTGTTTTTTTGAAAAACAGGCCCAAAGTTCAGCAGCAAGTAAGAGCTGAGGCACTGTGAGTATATGTGAGATCTTTCACTGTTTAAAAGACCTTCTGTCTAAGCCCAGTTTACGAAAACTTAAGGAAGGTGAAGATGAGCTAAGGAACTGTGGTAGGTGAGGCACATTATGGAAAGGGGCCCACGAGGATCCTTTATTTAGGAGAAAAGCCATCTTATTTGCATTACGATACTCTTCCTCCAAATAAAGTCAATCAGGACCCAGCTAAATTTTATTTGAACTCTGAGTATCCTCAAGTCCAGCCTATTTCAACTATGATTTGAGGATTTCATGCTGGAGTCATTTTAGGGACAACTTGCAGGAAGAGATAAGGCAGCTGCAGGGGTATTCACCTTCTCCCCATCATGTATCAGAGGCCTCACAGTTACAGATTACTGCCCCGTGAGACATTGTGCAATGATTACTGCAATGCAAAGTGTCTCTGCCATACAAAGATAAAATTCAATGATTTTCATTAATTATGTTTAAAACTGTTCTTCAAACTTGTCCCAAGCTTACCTTTACTCTCAACAAGAAAAAAAGCAAACCAAAACAAACCTACAAGCAAAAGCATAATCAAAATATACACATAATGAAGCTATGTAAATAAACCCCAGCTGTCCTTTTCCCTCTCCCTTCTGTACCTGCGGCTCATCTAGAATAATCTTGCAGGCTTCACAGAACAGGAGCATGTTTTTAACTCCTCTGTAAGAAGTTTAACTCAGTACAGGTATTAATAGCTATACTGACATCGAAAGAACAAAGTTAAAAGTTTATCAAGAAGCTTTGCTTGGGACATGTTGATAGTCAAAGAACGCACCTAACCTTGAACAGGATGTGAAACGAAACAATGTGGCTTACGTGTTCTTTTGCAGTTGCTGACATAGACATGAGATTCCAAAAAATAAAACTCCTGGACCAAAGTCCAGCCAAGAGTGTATCCCAAAGTAACCTTGGGTAATGATAACGCTAAAATACAGACCCCTTTGTGAATGATGAGCGTGCTAATCAGGTAACCTCCCTAAATGTTTTAAACATGAGCTTAGGTGCATATGCATAATTAGGAGTGGTGAGTGAATCATAATTAACCAATCGGTTGTATATTGTCATTATAAATACCAGGCAGCAGGAAACATATGGTATGCTTGCTGTTGTTAAAAGCCCAGCACCCAATTCTGCAGAGTTGAAATAAAAAACAAATATCTTGACTCACGTGTGTTGAGCTTTCAAATTCCTGTTCTTTCGTGTTTTCCATCCCATCCCTTAGAGGTGGGGAGGAGGGGGGCTAAGAACAGTTGTATGGCAGTTTGGCTGTTGGCCCTTGCAAAGCCACCAAAGCTGGTTGGTCTAAAGCTGCTTCAAAGAATTTTCAGTAAAACAATGACTTTTGTAAGCATGAAATGTAAGGGTAATCTCAAATACCATACTATAGGCAGTGACAATTTGTTCAGTTGGTGTAGCTGAAGTAGAGAACTACATCTAAAGAACTACAATGGTTTATACAACTGAAAAGTCCTTTCTCCATTTCTGAAAGCAAGTGTAGTTGTTTTCCATCAGGGCTGGGCACCACACATTACAGATTTTAGGCCAATTATTAAGAGAAAAAAAGTGAGATGAAAAAACCCAAATTTTCTTTTGTGTGATATAGTTCTACTGCCATAGATGAAGTGGGATGTGCGGAGTACTTAAAATTTTGTGGAAAAATCTATAAGGCCAGCTTCTTGGCACCAATAAATTATTACGTCATCAGATGTTTTTGTAATAGGATGCCATTTTGACGGAGAGAGGCCCACAGATTTTTTAATTATTTTTTTCTTTTTCTCTTCTAATAGAAGCCAGCCCCAATGCATACTGTCAAGCACGTCAGGAGTGATAAATAAACTAGGTGGAAGCTGCCATGCGTACATTCTGATTAGAAGGAAATACGATGCTACTAAAGAGTCTTGGGTTACAGAAGACTAATTCCTGGTAACTTTCACAGTCTTGCAGATAGCTTCACAAATGAATCCAGAGTGGTTGTTTATAGTAACTTGTTTCCAGTGCCATTCTTTATAATTTAATTGTAAATGAAAGAGTTCTACTGTAAACAGATACGAGATTCCCCGGCTCCACTGCCCTGGGAGACTGAAAAGGTAAAATGAATAATAATTTTTAATATCCCCTTAAATAACAGTGCTACACCTAAACTACAGATAAACTTTGTGTCTTCACATAATGTTATCTTTGATTACTTAGAACCGCACAGTGGTTGAGGTCAGAGGCGACCTCTGGAGATTGCCTGGTTCAACTCCCTGCCCAAGCAGGGTCAAGTACAACAGGTCTAGACTAGACTGGGCTAGAATATTTCAGTTGGAAGTGACCTACAATGATCTAGTCCAACTGCTTGACTAATTCAGGGCTGACCAAAAGCTAAAGCATGTTATTAAGGGTATTGCCCAATATATAGACAAGCCCAAAATCCTTAGCTGCTCCTCATAGGACATTCCTTTCAGCCCTTTCACCAGCTTTGTACCCTCCTCTGGATGCATTCAAGTACCTTCACATTCTTCTCAGATGTGCCCTCTAGGATATAGGAACTATCAATCATATGATTCAGGATGTGACCATTTAAAAGTATAGGAATTTATATTAAGCTGAAGCTGAACAATGCAATTCATTTTTCCTCTACTGAATACCAGTGCTGGATTATTTTGAATAACTGAAAAAACTACAAGTGTTATTCCTTAATATATATTAATTCTTACCGTTTAACTATACTTTTCTGCTTCTATTTTTCTTACTCAAGAAAGTTTCTTTAATTCAGTTACAAAAAAAAAGATTGCTTATAAGACATCCAATTCAGATTTATGAATGATAACAACTGAATAGTGGGTGAGCAGTGAACAATTCATTTTGGTCATAAACTCTGACTGCTAGAGTCACAAAGAAAAACAACAGCAAACAAGATCAGTCAGTAAGCAAATAACAAAACCACAACAAAGTTACCTGATTTCTTCACAAGTAATTTTCTTTCATTCTGTTTTCTGGATCACTGAACTCATTTATTCTTGATTTCAGTATTTGTCAAACCATCGTTTCTAGGATCTACCAGCTTTGGCTGCAATCAGACATTGAGGAATATCAGATCTGCATATTTTTTCAGATTACCTGAAAACAGGAATTTAGGCTACTTGGACTGCATTTGTGCACTTTTTTCAAATTGGTCACGGCACATAGAGCAGTGATTATGTTGTTTGATACAGTGGCTGCATTGCAATCTGTCTTCTGCTCAACTTCATTCATGCATCCCATAACCCACTGCAGATTTATTTATGTGCAACTCCTTTAGGTAGCAAGCCAGCACCTCCAAGGTCAGTTATTACCCTAGTAAAAGCATGAAGCCACGAACAGGATGTCATGTCACTGATACCTATCACTAACACCTATCGCTAACACATAACTACCACATAACACCACATTTTTTCTTTTCCTGCATGGTGTTTGCAGACTGTGTGATAAAGTCAACTGAATCTTTTCCTTGTGAGCAAGTCTTTAGCAAGATGGTGAATCAGGGCAGCAGACGTGTTGACTCCCATCCTGTATAATGGCTGTCTCTGAAAAGAGGGAACTGGTGGCAGTGGGTCATACAACACATACAACAAAAGCAGGGAGAGAAAAGCAGTTTTGTGGATGTGTGTGTCAAGCTCACTGGCCAATTTGGCCCAAACCATGACAAGAGATGATGGTTATCAGACGAACCATCAATGCCTGCAGCCACCACTACTCATTGCTGTTCAGTTGAGGACCGGGACTCCACATTTCAGGCAACTTTCTGCCAGTCGGTGACTGCTGAGACCAGGCTGGCCGTGAGCAGTAGGGATGGACAAAGCCCCAGCAATCCTTATGACTGTGGGACTTCCCAACTGCAATGTGCAATCCAGCCAGAGCCCTTCTGTGTGCCCAACACCATCAATCCCAATTCAGGTGACTTTTGGTTACTGATGATTCCCTATTTCACTGTTATTAATTCCCTAAGACTTGTCAGGGTGCATAGGGCCTATGTTTTCCATTTTTTCACTTTTTCTTTGCCTCAATTACAAGACCATTGATGGACTTCAGACCTGCAGAGAGAAGTGGTGCAGCCTTGAGTGGTGGCATCATTATGCTTTAAGAAAAAAGTGACTGACATCAAGGAAAAAGAAAACTTTTGTCCAGCTAGGATTTTTGCAAAGTATGGACAAAGGAAGGCCACTTCTTGTGCACTGACTAGAAGAACCTTCTAAAAATTAGCAGCAACCATGGGTAGGCCTGAATCTGGTAAGCTTACAAGGAGGGGGTATTGAGTTCTCCTAAACAGCCATACACAGCTGGAGACAGCTGGAAACTACAACTTCAGGTCAATGAAATGACAAAGGGATTGTAGAAGGAAATGTGGTGGGTTGTGTGGCAGATGCACCTGCCCCAAGCCCGCAAAACCTTCCCACCATGGTTCTTGTTATGCCCACATAGTGGTGGTCGGTGTGCATGCATTTTGGTCCAAAGGTGAGGAAGTTCAGCCCACAGTGCTACATGACCATATATGACTACAAATCAGATTTGAATTGGGTATGAGAGGGGCCTGGCTATAGAGCCATCTTAAAATGGTCCTCCTCAGAGTAGTGGGACTGCAGTCAGGGACTCTCCCTTTGGGCTGGGTCACCGTTCCATGGTTCATCTTCTGAACAGGTTGAGAGCTCTCATCTTATTGGTGAGTGATTATGCACACTTTGTATCATCGTCTCAAAAGCTTAAAAAGTCTTAAGTTGTGTGGTATTAATTTCCTTATGTATTCTGAGTCTGTGGTTTACTGATGTTGTCAGGCTGTTAAGCAATTCTGATTTACCTCATTTCCAATTGGTTCTCTGCTAAGCAATTTTTAGGTAGAATAAATGTTGTTTTTAGTTTATCACTTATCTAAATTTGATTTTGTGAACCTCCACAACAGGTTGGCCTTGGCTGGATGCCAGGTGCTCACCAAGTTGCTCTATCACTTCCCCTCCTCAACAGATCAAAAGGAGAAAATACAAGTGAAAGCTCAGGGGTCAAGATAAGGACAGGGAGATCACTTGGCAGTTATCATCACAGGCAAAACAGACTCAACTTGAGGAAGTTAATTTATTGCCAGTAAACCACAGTAGAATAATGAGAAATAAGCAAATCTAAAATCACCATCCTTCCCACCTCTCCTTTCTCCCCAGGCTCAATTTTACTCCTGACTCTGTCTCCTCTTCTCTGAGCAGTCCAGGGGCATAGGGAATGGGGGGTGCTGTCAGTTCATAACGCTTTGTCTCTGCCCTTCCTTCCTCCTCACACACTTGCCCTGCTCCAGTGTGAGGTCTCACCTAAGTGAGACAGTACTTCAAAACTTCTCCTGTGTGGGTCCTTCCCAACTGGGCTTCAGTTTTTCAAGAACTGCTCCAGCATGGGTGCTTTCCAGGGAGTGCAGTCATTCGGGAATGGACTGCTCCAGCATGAGTCCCCTATGAGGCGACAGGTCTAGCCAGAAAACCTGCTCCAATATGGGATCTTCCATAGGGTGCATGGGGGGTATCTGCTCCATTGTGGACCTCCGTGGGCTGCAGGTGGGAAAACCTGCCCCACCATGTTCTTCACCATGGACTGCAGAGCAATCTCTGCTCCAGCACTTAGAGCACCTTCTCCACCTCCTTCTTCACTGACTTGCTGTCTGCATAGTTGTATCTCTCACATATTCTCACTCCTCCTTCCTAGCTGCTGTTGTGTAGCATTTTTTACCCTTTCCTAAATACGCTATCACAAAGGTGCTACCAATGTTGCCATTTGGCTCAGCTTTGGCCGGTGACAAGTCTGTCTTGAAGCCTGCTAGAACGGGCTGTGTCCAACATGGAGGCAGCTTCTGGTGTCTTATCATAGAAGCTGTCCCTGCAGTCCCCCCACTACCAAAACCTTGCCACGTAAACCAAATAAACAGAGAGAAGCAACAATAAAAAAAAAATCTTTCAGTGAAGTATGGACAGCCGAAACAGGCACATCACTAGAGCTACAGAGCAGGCTATAGAAACCCTGGCAGAGCACATGACAAGTTAAAATTACTCTGATTTTTTTAACAAATTTGAAGTGACAAGTCAACATATGCTGTGTCACAAATATACATACTGTTGCTGAAGGGTGGTTTTTTTTTATCCAGTCCTCTGCTCCTTCAAAGTAACATTATTGTCATAATTGACCATGATCTTCTAAAAAAAACCACAAACCCCAAAACACAGCCACAAAAGCCCTGTACCCTTTTTCTACCTTTCCCTCTTAAAAAAAACACCACAAAAATACACCAACTGCCCCCCCCCACCCCTAAAAAAACTCCACATATATTTGTCATCTGCCTGTATTTAGTCAGGGCCTTTTTCAGGTAATGTTTTCCTACTAAAAATCTTTCATGGACATATTCATACCATCTATTTTAATACCTTTTTTTTGGCAGATTTCATACCATATGCTGAAATAATTCACCTTTATTTCTCTACGTATCTTACCAATTTACCAGTCTTCTACTGCCTGCACTGATGAAAATTCTGTAATGCAGTAGCCTTCAGTACTGTACTTTTCTTTTACAGCCATTGTAGAATAACTTGAGCAAGTATTGTATGTTTTGGAAATGGTACTGAAGGTGGATATGGAACTGAAGTTGGACATGCCTCATTTATTGAACTGGAAGTTCAGTCCTGTTCCTGGGTGAATATAAATGAACTTTCTACTTAGCTTCCAAGACTGGACATTGATCTGCTGCACAGCACAACTACAAAGTAGCATCTTCTTTCATAATTTTAGCAGTTTTTGTTTCAACCTTGCATACACTGGGAATCTGCTTCTTTTCCAGGAAGAAACGGCTGAAGATACAGCTTAGATATAACCTCCAAAGGTTAAAATTGGCCTTCTCCTCTTCTGTTGTAAGAGTTATCATTATATCAGAGGTTATTAAATGACTCCACAAATCCCTGAAGATGTATTTGCAACAAAATTTATATGCCACTTCTCCTATGTGACTTCTTTATGAATTTTACACTTTGATTGTACATGTTCATAAAGTGCTGACTGCATAAATTTTAGGTTACTTAATAGACCTACTGTTTCTGGGGAACAGGGGAAGATCTCTGCTGTAATACATTCTCCCTCTTCCTCAGATAACCTAATTTTACTTTTGCTTTTTAAACCCTTTTCATCTCCCGGATGATTACACTTCAGTTTTATTAAGTTACATGGAAAAAAAAAAAAACCAACCCAAAAAGCAATCAAAACCCAAACCCCCAAAACTTCCTTCATTCACGTTGGCTTCTTTAGATTTTGCTCTTAACAGATGTACTTTGAGAACTTAGGTTAATGTCATGTCTGCTTGCTTCAGTTCCTTTGGGGCCATAATTATGTTGTGAAATATTTTCTATATAGCCTTTATGCCAGCTCTCAGCCTGACAAAATTTAGAACAGTAGAGATACTGTTTAATTAAACTCCATTTTCCAAAATATGGTTCATAATGAAAATACTGACAGGCACTTAAATATAGTGACATTAGGCAATAAAATGCTAAAGTATACTCATTTTAAAATATTCAATTAAACATGACCTGCTGTCAGCTAATTCATGGTTACTGGAAAATCTAATTATGTCAAATAATGATTGTGTAAAATTCCAAGTTTTTACTTGCATACAGTACTTAACGCCCCCTCCACGTACCCTGCTCCCTCTCCTCCGAACTGGATAGATTATTACAAAGCACCAGATGACTCAGTACCTGGAATCCAAATTCCATGGAAGTTAGGATTGACAAGAATACTTAAACATTAGACACTACATCCCATGAGAAGGATAAAAATCAAACCCTGAACACCCTCCCCACTCCCTCCCCCCAGCATTCCCCTCCCCTTAGCATTTTTAGGTGCCTTAATACCTTGGAAAATCTGGAAACAAAAGGGGTTTAAGAGTAGCTGCACACTGTTTTGTAACACATATTAGATTTAGATACCCAAATCTCATTTTTTAAAGATTAAAAGGCCAAATTTCTATGGTCTCTATGTAGATCTTTCTTATTTACTGCAACAGAGTCACCGGAAAGAAAGAAAGGGAACAGAAAAATAATAATAAAAAATGTTCAGTTCTTCCACTAGCCAGAACTCTTCACTAATGTTTCCCCTTCGTATGTGAAGCAGTGGGTTTGGGCATCCCATACACCTTCAGAGACAGAGGCAGAAACGCGTTGTTACTGCTGCTACTACCTTGCTACTTAAGCCTGTGGTATTCTGCTACTTGTAGTGCACACCCTTTCCGTGGTTTGGTCATCTTTAACCTGACAATCAGGTTAAATGCCATCATCCCTGCTAGCAAAGGGCAAGGGATGAAAGGAAAGAGGCTTAAGAGTGTCTTTCTTGTGTTCTTTCTTGGTGCTTCACTTGGAATATTATCTGTTATTCAAATAGCAGTTAGCATAAAGCAATGAATTACTAACAGCTGGTGTGAAAGTGCTTGAGTCAGTATTTTGGAGGAGACTAGTCCATTCTTTTTCCTTATAGTAAGCACACCAGAAAATTAGAAAAGCTTTAAAATTCAGAAAACATGCATTGTTAGAAAATAGAGTAACTTTTTAAGAAGAGGAAACTTAATTTGACTAGAGGGAAAAAAAACACAAACCACGAACAAAAAGGATTCATACACAACTGTCTCCCCACCCATTGTGTACACGTCAGGGCATGCCCTTACTGCCAGGCTTTCTCTGCTGCAGGCAACCTTTCCATAGTCTTCTTGAGGTCCAAGGATTTTTTCACCCTGGACACCTCTGGCTTGACTATTTACTCCCTACTTCATGCAACATCTTCCTCTTTGGTGTCAGGATATCAGCTCTTTGCTCTGAGTATTTTAGTCTCCTGCTTGATTCAGTAAAATGTTTCTCTCCTTCAGAGAACCTACTTTGTTCCAAGGGAATGTGCAATTTCCCTTTGCCTATATAGGATGAACTGGCCAGTTAGGCTTTTTGCATATTATACAAATGTATCCCTATGACCCTAAATAAATAAATACATAAATCCCCCCAAATAAAGATAATATCTATCCATCCCAACTTCAAGCTATCTTTTAGTACAAAACTTTAATGCCAGTAATAAATGTAGTCACCTGCTGTAGTACTTACCGGCAGCAAAAGACACTCCTCCCCTCCCTTCTGTCTGTCACTCAGATCCCCCCCGTGCTAGGCACTGAAATGACAAATGGCCCAAAAGCTACTCATGATAAGCCTTATTTTATTAATATTTTCAGGCATGAATCCTTTCTCAGAAAGATGATAAAACTGGAGCAATGATAGTTAATATCTGCACTACCAAAGGATATTTTTCATCTGGAGAAACCACTTGATCAAACATTTTCTTTAAACTGTACAAGAAAAAAAAAATAATTCTATGACTTAGAATAAAAATGCAACTTTTTCTTGCTAACTGTCTTCAAAATTCCAGAATTCCTCTTCCTCTTTCTGCCCCCCCCAAGTAGTGGACAGGTACAGAGAAATACCTAAATACGACTACCTAAATAGGACTAATAGATGTGTAGATTTAGATTTAAATCTCACTGGTAGTTCTTAATAGTTTATTTTTATGGACTTAATTCCATTTTTCAGTTACACCTTAGCCAGTGCAACTGTATCACTTAAGAATACAGCAGAATCCTTTTTAGAACTCTGATTTTACCTTTAGCCTGCAAATAGGTTTTCATCAGAAAAGCACACTGCAGAATTTATTTTTTTTTTCTGAGAGAAATTACACAATACCACATTAGGGAATGCAAAAAGTTTAATGGTTAGAACAGACATAAGGAGGGCAAGGCTTAGATGGTCCTGTCTGATGATTAAGGTCGGGAACTAGGAGTGGGAAGATACTGAAGTGTCAAAAGCTAACACGCAGGATCAGGGTGGCAAGCTGGAGTCAGGAGATGAGATCACAAGTCTGAAGCATTTATCAGACAGAAAATGACTGTTCTAAAGAGGGTTATTGCTCAAATATAAATACGGTCACACCTGCAACCTCTGATAGGAACATTCAGAATAAAGACTAAGATGCCCTGTGTGAGGCTGAGGATATAATGCTTCTGACAGCATCTCTGTTAAGACTCCCATGTTGAGCTTCCAATATGGCTGCAAGAACAGCTTGACCACCTTTGGGTCACGATTTAATCATGCCTCACATTATTTAAATTACATTGTATTTATTAAGAGCTCTGCGGTATGTCTAAGATAAAGTATTCATGCATAAATTACACAGGACCAGTGTGCTTATAGGTTTTCCTATTCTGCCCAAGGGATAGCTGCATTAGTTACAGACTTTCAAGTACATGGCTTCCCCCCTGCCAAATTGTCACGCTCTTTTAGAAGATATGCAATGATTTATTAGTAAAGTTTTCCCTCAACTTGTACTTGATTTTGACACAAAGCAATGCCATGTTATTATAAGTATAAAATTGTGAAAAAAAAACTATTATCTTTGATGAAACTTCAAGATAGATAAGAATTCTGTCAGAATTCCATCTAAATTGGTGATAAGCAATAATAATTACTTACAAATAAATTACTACTCAGTAATTATGGTATCTGAGACTTTTTCTGTCTCTCTCTAAAGCAGGAAAATTTCCCTATTAATATAAGAAGGAGCATATTCAGATGCAGTTATTTATTATTCCCCAGTGCTAAGTGGGCTTTATTTACTGTTTGGAATATTCAGTAATTATTCCAATCTATTGTTTCACTTTCAAATCACACTGTTCTTTGCAAGGACAATTTGACCCTGTATGACTTTAAAGTTTGCATGGTTGGTCATATCTATTGCATCATAGCACTGACAAATACATTCAGTTTACAGAAGTGGAACCCAAAATATTTCTGTTTTAGCTAACATTCTTTTTTAAAGTTCAGTTTCCATATGAAACAAGACTCACATGATTGTGCCCTGTCTTCATCTATCACAGATGACAGATGCTTTTGAACTCGTTGGTCAATCTCAACAAGATTTGACAGAAGAATAGGAATCTCAGAAACATGAAGTCCCTATTTTGTTTATGAAAACTGGCAGCTGAGTGAAATGGAGAGATCTAAATTAATTTTTCAGGCTGGAGAAGGCAAGGAGAATTCTGTGCCTAAATCCGGTCATTTTGAAAAGTCATTCTGTGAATCAGCTGCCAGTTGGCCATTAAGCACAGAGACACAGCCAGACAAGACACAGCACATGGCAACTTTTACCCAACAAAATGAATAGGGTATATAAGGAAAGACAATATCATGAAAGGATTGCTTGGAAAACATTCCCTATGGTTAAAAAATCAGACATTTTAGTTTAACTAATTCTGGAAATATTTTTCCTTCGCCTCCTCCCCCTACCAGCCTTTCCTTCATTGAGCAGTCAAAATTCTGAGAACAGAATTAGCTCCTTTTGTGCTGATTTCTGTGCATTGTATCTTTATATGCAGTATACACTGTAGATCATGGGAGAAAGAAAAAAGATATATTTTTTTTTACTGTTGTCACTGCCCTTAGATGCATCTCCATCTTTTTGCTGTGCAGACCTGTAGACCAAAAAGACATTATTTCTGTAACCACATAACAGAGTTGAACTGGCATGAGTAAGGCAGTAGACTTAACCTTTGCCAGCAATGATGCCATAGTATGGGAATTAAAATGATTTTATTATAGAGTACTCTTCCAGTGGAATATTTGACTTGAATTTCTTAATGAAGCTTTAATAGGTTCCTGTTTCTAGACTAATAGCTGTCCACTTACAGACACTCAAAAAAATTATTTATGCTTTTTGTATTGAGTGAGTATCTAGAGGGGATATGAATTCATGCTTATTATGCCTATGGTAGAAAGATGGGTCTCTCGGGGTAGAGATCATAATATAAAAATAAATGAAAGATGTGGTTCAGCAAGGAACCATTGGTGTGAGTGATGGGCTTGATATGGTCAAACTTTGCATGATACGGTCCAACACACTGGCTGTAATTTTGAATCTAATTTCAAATAGTTTAGCCTGTAAGAATCCCAGATATGCAGCAGAAACAGCACTGGTACTGTGAAGAAATAAATTTCAGGAATAGCAGAAATTAGTGGAGAAGTTCAGAGGCAACCAGGTTTAGTTATGCTGAACACCTCTATGGATGTTCTGATGCCTGATAAGAATGAGTCCTGCAGGATTTCTGCCAGTGGGACATTGACAGAGTCTCTCTTTGCTCTAGCTACCTATTTTCATGAAAGACGTAAAAAAATGACATATTTGAGACATGTAGTTTTCTTTGAAATTTGCTTTAAATTCTTTAGTGGGTTGAAGTGGTTGGTCTGGAATAAAAAAAGGGGGATGAGGAGTGACAGCGTGCTGTTACATATGCCTCACACCTTTAAGAAACCACACTAAAGGAGCTTAATATTGACATTTGAAGGTAATAAATTAAGATACATACTTCTTTACTAAAATGCAATACAATATATCTTACTATGTCCTCTAAGTAACAGCAATGCAAGGGATGATCTCCCAAACAACATCTGGTGTCCATTACTGAATATGCCCTTTGACTGAGTTTTGTGACAACAGTTATGAAACTTCTTTTGAATATTATCCAATTAATCCTAAACTAAAACACAAAATTAGCAAGAGGAGAAAAATCACAATGGTTTCTGTTGGCCTTAAAAATTAGTTATGGTGGCACACCCCTGTTCCCTCCTCTGAATCAGAACATTTCTTCTTAAGTGAATCTGCCTCTGTAGAAAGACTCTTAGGAAAGACAAACTTACCATCATCTGCTAACAAAAGGCTCAGTTAGTAACATACTAGTCAACTTCAAGCACAGCCTTAAAGGATTTGCTGAGTAAGAATGGACCAAAATGCACAATTATATTTCAGCACATGCTCACATGCAGCTTCAAATGGAATGCCGTAAGGGAATGAAGTTTGAAAAGAACAAAGACTGTCTGCTTGGAAAGTTGAAAGAGTAGCCCATCTGAATACTGATTTTATTAGTCCTAAAGAGTTGCTTGACATACATACTGATCTAATCATGTTGTATATGTTATACATGTGTGTATATGTATATAAACACACACATTCATCATACAGCCAGGACTGGAAGAGATACCAGAGACTTTGAAATGTAAGAATAGAAAAGGTAGCTTGAATCAAGTTCTACAGATACACCAAAATAGATATGCGGGATATCATTATGAAACAAAGTGATCAAGCTACCATCTGAAAATGTCACACACAACAAAAATAAATCTGCTCTGCAATTAGCTATATTTAGATGAATTATGTAAAATCATAAGCAAAATGCTAAGTAGCCCTTTATAGTATCTTGAGCTGAGATTATTTATATCTCATTAAGAATTTTATGGTAAATGTGTGTGTGTATGTGTTGGGGTTTTTTTCTTCCTTAATCATCCTGGTGAAGTAAAGTACTGTGAAGGTCTTACAGGGCCTTCAAGGCCAGAAAAGTCAAGTATATATATTCAGCATAACATATCTGCATGTAGTTTCACACTTTCAGTCTATTCACTGAAACATTTCACTGCCGGAGGGTTCCAAGTCTAAGTGGGATTTCACAATCCATCTCTTCTGCACTTACTCAGCTGCCCCGAGTATGAAATAGTTTGTCAGGAAAAAATGAGTCACAGAAGTATCAGGATAGACACAAGTAATGTTGTAAATAACTCTTAACACTATACTTTAAATGGTGGTGAAAAGTGTCTGTTAGTGGGATTTGCTGAGATTGTCAAAGTCTTTCAACTGCGCTTAGCATTCACTCTCACAATGTATTGCATTCTTCTTATGGTGTACTGATTGCAGGAGGAATACAAGAACTCATTGCCTAAATATCAGTATTTGTCCCAACAAACCATTCCTCTGCTCATAAAAAAAGCAACAGGAGAACAGCCTGGTGTCTCTCTGATATTTAGACTTATCAGACTACTCAAAGTAAAGTGTCATGGTTTAGGCCAAATTGGCCAATGACCAGTGGCAGATGCTCTCCCCCCACCTCTCGCTTCAAGGAGAAGAGGAGGAGAGACAAAGAGATTTATGAGTTTAGAAGGAACTAAACTTCTTTAATGACATCTGAATAATATAATAAAATAATGAAATAGATAAGATATATACAAAGCTGCATCAAGCTCCCAGGATGACATCACCAGCAGGCACTGGGGAAGTCCCAGATTGGACTCAGTAATGGATAGGAACAGGATTCCAGCTCTGGAGTCAGGAACACATGAATTGGTATCAAAGGCAGGTGAATAGGCAGGGTCCTCTTTGCATGTTGACCATTGAAAAAAAGGCTGATGCTTCACTCCCTCAGTTTTTATACTGAGCATGGGACAGATGGGATGGAATACCCTGTTGGCCAGTTTTAGGTCACCTGTCCTGTCCGCTTCTCCCTGCAGGTGCAACCCCTCTACATTTTTCTGTTTCTGACCCTCTAACAGGGCAAATAATAAAATTAGCTGATCTTTGTTGTTATAATGATAAGTATAAGTAAGAGCCTCTCTGCATACTGTTCCTTGGCATAAACTATAAGCATAGGTCTTATGGTTGTGAGAACAAACACTTTCCTGCACAAAATGCTGTTTATTTCAGAGAGTTAGAAGAGGCCTAGCTAAGAAGTAAAATTACTGAACAGAAAGTTGATTCTGTTTTACCTCAAACCAGGACATGAAGTTTGTTGACCTTGAAGTCAGCTATGGCAGAATATCCTGACGTCTGCATGTTCAGTCTTTAAATTGTCACTGGATAGAAACAGCTTCTGATCACTGTTGGTCTTCAGTGAACAAGGAATATATGTGTAGCCTTGCCAGGGCTTAAAGCTTTTCAGTGACACTCATTCTTGGAGGTAAACATTAAACCATATTACTAACAAAAGACTTTCTTCTTTTTCTTCTACAAAATAAATAAAAGCACAAGTCTAGCAGCTGTGATACGAGGATTTTTTGGAGGTTAGATAAGCTCTATAACATTAAGCATGATTTTGGCAGCATGCAATATGACTTGGGGATACAGCTTAGTGGGGGACTTGGCAGTGTTATGTTTATGGTTGGAATTGATCTTAAAGGCCTTTTCCAACCTAAATGATTCTACTATTCTATGGTTCTATGATGTGTCTTTTTGTATTTCTTTTTGGTGATCCTACATTTATAACTTATTGGGGAGGCATGGGACATTCGGTATATAAATGCATCTATTTTATGTACCTAACCACTGTGACAGAAACTTAAAAACACCACTATGTTGAAGGCAGAAGTAGGACTTCTAACATTTGGGTTTGTCTAACATTGGGAACTATGCCTCATAAATTCAGCTTATGGGTGTAAAAACTAGTGAAAATAATTTGGGCGGGGGGGGGAGGGGGGAAGAAAAGGTCCATGACCAGCTTCACAACTGCAAAAACAAGGGTTAAAGCTGGGCTTCGAGAATCTTGCCTGTTTAATATCTGCCAGTTTTAATTTCACCCAGGTTAGAGTGAAAACCCAGGGATTATTTTAGCAAACTTCCTCTTGTTTGAATAAGTTGCTCATGAATGGAATACTCGTTAGTTAAGCTTAAGAAAAGAGCTTTGGCCAAATACACACCTCTTCTTCAGGTGTTTGACTAACTGCAAGAGATTTTCTAGGCATCTTGGTCATCTTCATGTTCTTGAAGAGTGGCATTCATTTAACTACATTTTAAGGGTGTGTTGTAGGCATCTGTGTCTTGAGCTAAGAGTCACGCTCCCCTGCCTTGCCGGGGGAGTAGAGTAAACACTTTTAGGAATCAGTTTGTTTAATCTCCTGCTTTAGCATGTGAAAAATTATGTCCTAAACTCCACCTTTGACTACAATTGAACTTTACAGTGACTAGGTCATACTGTAGAGATGTGTGATACAGAAATTACGTTAGTCAAATAAATCACACTTGAGGCATTTGAAAGGATGCAGTGTTTATGCTGAGAAGACAAAGCAGAAGGAGGCAGGAGTGACAAATTCCTTCTTTTTTCCATCAATTCTCTTTGGCTTTTTAGGTGCCTGCTCTCAGTGAAATACTCTGGATTCCAGCTGAGTGCTCATCTACAGGTGTAAGATAGGAAGTGAAATACAGGAAAAGTTCTGAATTCTTTTGACTTCAGGCGGAAAAGTACCCAAACTCCAAACAAAAGTTCGCTGTTAGAGAACATCTTTCCAGCCTGTATGTTCTTTGGACTGTTGCAGATTCCTTTACTTCTCTCCATTGACAAGAGTCCAGGGAGACACAGTGATGTTATTTCTTATTCTAGAACTAAGCAGAGTGCTACCTTTCCTAAATTTACAAGCTTGATTTAAATACTTTTATCTAGGTTTTTGCATTGGAACTTGATCTTCTGTCACTAAGTTAATCCTCCTAATCCTTTTACTAGAAAATTATTGTTCACATTGGCTGCCAGATAAGGAAACAAAGATTTTCTGGTAAGTGTCATGAAGACTGCTTTTTACATTCTGCTAGCCATCTACATGATTTCCAGCTATTAAGCATATATGTAACTAGTAACTTTACCAAGGAAGGAGTTGTACATTTCCTGAAAATTAATCAAGATGATGGGACAAACAATGCTTTTGCTCCCATTTCATGCCTCCCAGGATCATTATTACATTCTAACAGCTCAGAGCCTTGATAGTGAATATTCTGTTCAATTCACAATGTCTTTTCAGAGCTATTAAACTGGAGGTATATGGCAAAATATACTTTTCTTCTGGCTCAACTTTTTATAGAAGAATTTGGGTAAGGAGAAGGGAGAGAAAAATCAACTTGTGAATTTTCACAAATGCTTAAAGTAAAGAAAAATTTTTCAGAGTATGCTCATCTGAGCTAAAAATAAAAGCAAAAAATGGAATAAAGTCAACTTGCTGAACAAGTAGAACAACATTTTTCTGGTCTCTGGAAAACCCTATTTTAAGTTTTTGCAGTGAGTAAGGCAGACCAGGCATGTCAATCCACATGTCCTATATCCTAGTTATTTTCATCTAAGTATCCACATGTCCTATATCCTAATTTTCATCTGAAGTATATTTACAATTGTTTGAAGTTATGAAGTAGCACTGAATCTTTTCTATTGCTGGTGTTCTACTTTGCATAAATAAGGGCCAAAAAGCTACCACTCAAAGTACAAAGGTTAACACATACACAGGATACGAGGGACTTTATTCCAAGTCTCTGCCCCACTGAAAGCCTGAAAGAACTGCAGATACAACAGCAAATGCTTCTAGAAGTGTAACAGTTATCTCAACTGGAGGCAGGAGACAAGTGTCATTGTCTCCTGCTCCATCCAAATCCAGCAGTGATTTGCACATGCCGCAGCCTCCAGCAATTCATTCAAGCTTTTGCCACATTAGTTCACTTGTGAAATAAAGTAGATCATTTATTTAATTGTAACTGAAGAGGCAGATTTAAAAAAAAAATCTAATCTTGCCTCTGTTGATGGAGGCTTTACTTAAATAAGACATTGTCAGTCCGCAAGGCATTCCACTGTATGAGATTCATGCAAATAGGGGATATAAAATGCCAGACATTTGCACCTAAAGCATTACTACCTTTTGTTATTACCTTAATGAAATAAGTTTCTGTAAATGGTACCAAATTTGAGTATGTTGAATCACTATTCAGACTTGAACCACTGAAAATGCAGTTAATTGCTACACAAGCTGCTTCGTTTCTTTCAAGAATCAATACTGAATTCTTTGATCTGACTTTCCTCCTATTCAAGTGTTGTGGCAATATTTTCAGAGTACATGCAGCACCAGATGATAGACTGCAACAAGATTTCAACACTCTGGTGCATAAGAACAGATAAAGTACTGATGGAATTGTTCATTTTCAAATACTGCCAGCACCGTAACAACATTCTCAAGTTAAAAGGTTCATGAAGTCTGAGACAGTGCAAGTGCACTCAGTCTAGTCTTCACTGCAAGCATAATAATCATTCATATGTTTAATCTGAAATTTGCTATGCACCAGAAATATCTTGTGATACACTATTGGAATCGCCTCAACTCTTCAGTTTTACAATAGTTCACTCTTCATCTTGAAGAGTGTCAGCTACCTCAGGTTCTCACTGATTTCACTGGCAGAGAGAAAAAAAATATCCTCTGTGTCTGAATCATCTCAAAAAGTCCATCACTTTGCTTTATCCTTTTATTAAGGGCTTGAGACACGTGAAAAAGTCTGACAGTCAGCATGACTCATTTCAAAAAGAGTTTGGGCACAATAATCACCTTGCAAGCCTGCCTACCTTATTGCAAATCAACACAGAGTGTTTAAAATTCATTTAAAGATGAAATTAGAATATATTAGAGGGAGCAGTACACCTAGCACTTCAAGCAATAGTTTCAGTTTTACACAGGTATATAACTTCTGTTATGCAGCAGCCTAGAAAGTCTGAAGGTGTTGGAAGACTATTTTCCTAAGTGATTATTTGCTTCAAGGTTTGCGAAAAAATTTAGAATCCAATAGGCAGGTGTTTCCAGTTTAAGTAATAATTCTAAATACCAGTGCAGCTTATATTTTCAGCTGGTATATCTGACATAGCTCTCTTTGCTCCATCGTTCTTTCCAGGTATAACAAGTAGGCTCAGGAGTTCATATTTCTTCCATGACCAGTGAGCACTGGGAAACAGCAGCTAGGTAAAGCTAAGGGGCCTGAAAAGAAGGAAAGTTAGTGTTACCTGTTTACCCCGACAATATTTATTCTGATGAATATATATATTCATATATATATAATATATATAAAAATATGTATCAATTATATAAATGTATAGAATATATAAATATATATATATTTAACCTGATGAAATTCAACACGTGTAGGGTGCTGCACCTGGAGAGGAATAACACCATGAAGATATATATATTCATATATATATAATATATATAAAAATATGTATCAATTATATAAATGTATAGAATATATAAATATATATATATTTAACCTGATGAAATTCAACACGTGTAGGGTGCTGCACCTGGAGAGGAATAACACCATGAAGCAGTACAGGTTGGGGGCTGACCTGCTGAAGAGCAGCCCTGAGGAAAAAGACCTGGGAGTCCTGGTGGACAACAGGATGACCATCAGCCAGCAATGTGGTGTTGTGGGCAAGAAGGCCAATGACATCCTGGGATGCATCAGGAAGAGTGTGACCAGCAGGTCAAGGGAGGTTATTCTCCCCCTCTGCTCAGCCCTGGTGAGACCCCATCTGGAGTACTCTGTCCAGTTCTGGGCTCTCCAGTTCAAGGACAGGCAACTGCTGGAGAGGGTACAGCAGAGGGCTACAAAGATGATTAGGGACCTAGAATATCTCTCATATAAGGAAAGGCTGAGGGACTTGAGTCTTTCTCGTCTGGAGAAGACTGAGGGGGGAAACTGACCAACACCTATAAATACTTAAAGGGTGGAGGACAAGAGGTAGCAGGCACAAACTTGAACATAGAAAGTTCCACCTAAGCATGAGGAGGAACATCCTTACTTTGAGCCCTGGAATAGGCTCAAGCAGGGCCACCTAGAGCAGGTTGCCCAGGACCACGTCCAGACAACTTTTTAATATCTCCAATGATGGAGACTCCACAACCTCTCTGGGAAACCTGTACCACTTATAAATACTTAAAGGGTGGAGGACAAGAGGTAGCAGGCACAAACTTGAACATAGAAAGTTCCACCTAAGCATGAGGAGGAACATCCTTACTTTGAGCCCTGGAATAGGCTCAAGCAGGGCCACCTAGAGCAGGTTGCCCAGGACCACGTCCAGACAACTTTTTAATATCTCCAATGATGGAGACTCCACAACCTCTCTGGGAAACCTGTACCACTGCTCAGCCACCTTCACAGTGAAAAAGTGTTTCCCAATGTTCAGAGAGAATCTCATATGTTTCAGTTTGTGCCCATTCCCTCAGGTCTTGTCACTGGGCAGCACTGAAAAGAGCCTGGCTCCCTCTACTTCACATCCTCCCTTCAGATATTTGTAGCCATTGGTGAGATCTGCCTGAGCCTGCTCTTTTCCAAGCTGAACAATCCCAGTCTCTCTCTCTTCCTGCCTTACGAGTTAACACTTTCATTTAAGTGGTTAGATGTAAGAACTGAGCCAGTTTCAGACAAAGTCCTATGAAAATAAAATCCCAATGCAAAAAACAAGACACATGTTATAAATGAAATAAAATCAATACAGGTTTTTGTGGACTTCTTAATGTTTCACGGTGAACTTGGTGACAGTTTAGGTCTTTCTGAGAGCGCAGCTGCTGGGGCTGTATCTGAGAAATAAATAAAAATAATAAAACAGAAACCCAAACATTCTCCTAACAGATGGAGAGCTACAGAATTGAAACCTGTAGGCATTTGGAAAAAATATTTCACGTACTTCAGAATACATCAGGGTCCTAAATTATGCTGGGGTTTGGTATTTAGAGAGAAAAACAAGTGCGTTGGAACTAATAATAAGCAGACCTAAAATCACATTTGGATTTGATAAATTCTGTGCCAAGATGTAGAAATGCATGTTTACTAAATTTTGTTATTTTGCTTTTCCCCTCAGTCCTCAGAGGGACAGCTATTGTTTTAAGTGGAAACAAAGACTCGTGGAATACTCTGATATCCAGATGAGCAAAGGAGTTTTCTGAAAGCTGTAAGGAAGGTCTCCTTCCAGAGAATCTCTGGATTTATTTTTCTCTCAGAAAAACAAGAATGCAAAGGATATTTAGGGGGTTGAGGGAACCTCTGTAACACAGTTCTCAAGTCAGGCAATTACTGAATTTTGTGACAATAGTAAAGATTAAAGAAGACAACCAGAAAAACACACACTTCCTACTAAGTAAAAGACAGTACATTTTCTTTCTTACTTTGTGGCATGCACTCACACACACACAGATGTCAGACTTTCAGTATTTATTGCTCTGAGTTATTTTCAAAACGTAAACAGGATTACAAATTCAACACAGACTTCAAACACAGGTGGATTGAATATACAGAGAAAATTCCTGGGATAACTCCACTGAAGTCAATGGAAATATTTCAGGAAAAAGCTATAGTCATTACTAAGCAAGTAATTTCTATGAAGAAAATGTTTGTGGGTGAGTTGTTTTGTTTCTATAGTAAACAAAAAATGAGTTCATTGTCAGTAGGGCAATTAATCTTGAGAAGCTATAGATAACCAGTACTACATTCTGTTATATATTATGAGATATTTCTAGAACTGAAAAGAGTTCTCAAGGCAGACAATTAACAGGGAATAACTTTCTATTCACTGAGAATTGCATTTTTTCTAAACAGATCAAGAAATAAGCTTTCATAAGTAACAATACATTGCAGGTTTTTTTCTAGGTAAGCACTTAAATTGTTGGAATTGCATTGATGTTACAGACATGTATCACCCTGTTGCTGTAAAGCCCAGGGAACACAGATGGATGGGCAGTAATCTACACATGTAAATAAATGTAAACCCGGGGCAGGAAAGCTCAATCATCTTTTACTGTTCTACCACCTGGAAAGGACCACAGGATAAGCAAGCTAAAAACAAAGTTCAAAACCACCCCCACGCAATCCTATAGTGCAATAAAAGACATATTTAAAGTCTTTCACATTGCATTGATTGTATCTTCTGGCTATGAATACTAATACAGAGATTTTTACCAGTTGGAACAAATACATTGTATCCTAAGCATTGTCAGTAATATTTCACAACAACCAATATTCCTACTCACTTTTGCAGTACTTTTCACTCAGGGATTGTAACACACTCTAGATTAGCACCAGTCATGTCAATCTTATACCATTCCCTGGGAAAAAAGTTAATCCCAGGAGGATAGGGAAGCCCTACAGAGGGACCTAGATAGATTGGATCACTGGGCCAAGATCAATGGCATGAGTTTCAACAAGGGTAAGTGCCAGGTTCTGCACTTGGGCCACAACAACCCCATGCAGCGCTACAGGCTGGGGGAAGTGTGGCTGGAAAGCTGCCTGGAGGAAAGAGACCTGTGGGTTCTAATTGACAAACGGCTGAATATGAGCCGGCAGTGTGCCCAGGTGGCCAAGAAAGCCAATGGCATTCTGGCTCGTATCAAGAATAGTGTGACCAGCAGAAGTAGGGAGGTGATTATGCCCCTGTACTCTGCACTGGTGAGGCCACACCTCGAGTATTGTGTCCAGTTTTGGGCACCTCAATACAAGAGAGATATCGAGGTGCTGGAGCGAGTGCAGAGGAGGGCAACGAAACTAGTGAAGGGCCTAGAAGACAAATCATACGAAGAGCGGCTGAAGGAGCTGGGGCTGTTCAGTATGAGGAAGAGGAGGCTGAGGGGAGACCTCATCACTCTCTACAACTACGTGAAAGGACACTGTAGAGAGGTTGGTGCTGGTCTCTTCTCACAGGTAATTAACAATAGAACGAGAGGGAACGGCTTCAAGCTCCAACAGGGTAGGTTTAGATTGAACATTAGGAAGGAATTCTTCACAGAGAGAGTGGTTGGGCATTGGAACAGGCTGCCCAGGGATGTGGTGGAGTCACCATCCCTGGCTGTGTTTAAGGGACGTTTAGATGCGGCACTGAGGGATATGGTGTAGGGGAGGACTTTGTAGAGTAGGGTAGATGGTTGGACTCGATGATCCCAAGGGTCTCTTCCAACCTCAATGATTCTATGATTCTATGATTCTACTTACCAAATCAAAGCCGGGCCAATTTACTACATATATTCTTAGGAGCACAGGTGTGTTTTGCCTTCTGATAATTAAAATGACCATTCACAGAAAGGTATTATGGGAATGCGAATTTACAGTGAAGGCTATCCACACTTCGGGTTAGGCTACAACGTTATTATGAGAGAATACAAAAGGGGGCAAAAAAGCACTTTTTCATGCTCTTTGTATTTTTAATGCAATTCATCAGACATCCTGTAAATTTGTTTTGAGATAAGTTTCATATTGAAACTTTAAGAAAATGTTAATGATGATGATGTTGTGTGATGATTTCACAAAAACAACAGATGTCCCTTAATGGGGTAGCTTATGATTGAACTCTGTATCAAAGAATGATGCTCTGAAAATAACCTGCTCCCAGCCTTCTCACATGTGAGTCTGGAGGCTGTTGTGTCAGCGTGCTCAATTGCCATACTACTTGAAAAAAGTGCATTCCAAAAACTGTTTGAGACCTGAAATGTTAAGTTTAGAAAACTTTATTTAAATGTATAGTTTGTTTGATGTTTTAGTTCATATCATTTCTGTAAGAAGAGATATGTTTGATAGATTTCTCTGAGGCTTTATTTTAGAGTTCATCTGTTCGCATTCCTGAATAGTGTGGCTTACCATAAAGGCTGCCAAGACTGCATCTGATACAGATAGATTATTCTAACTGCACAGGTTCATCCTTTGTGTCCTTCTTTTCATAACTGGGAGACTATTGCTCAGGAATAATTTTTCTCTCATCTTGGATGTTGTCCTGAAGTTTAGATTGCCCATCAATTTCTTCCATACTTAAAATTAGCCCCAGGATAGCCATTATATTAAAGAATAAAAAAAAAAAGAATCACCATCTACTTCATTGTATGGATAACATACATAATATAGTCAACCATCTATTCTTCATTCACAGCTTTACCTATTAACAGCCATCTTACAATACACTTTGGCTCCTAATTTTTATGTCTCAAAGCACCCTTCATAGGAAGCATTAATTGTTAGTCAGCAAAAGTAATATTTCAGTTATGCGATCTATTGTTGTAACAAGCCGGGGGTGGTGCTCTGATTCTTTCATTATCTAAGAAATAACTGATTACAATTTTTTTCCTATTGAATGTTTTATCTTAATTTTAATCACAGAGGTTCATCCCTGTGAACACTAGGTGCCTCAAAAGTTTTGAAGTCGTGATTATTTTTTACTGACATTTTTTGACACTTTCTGTTCTTCCTAGAGTACCCGTTACATTGATTTGATGTTGGTGTATATACACATTATGAAAGTATGACATATTAATTAACTTAATATAATTTCTATCATAGCAAATAAAAAAGCTTGATTGTGAGACTAATAAAAATGGATAATAAAGAGAATTTAGCCTGCGACTGGATGCCTGGGCATAGTGATGACAGATTTGAATCTATTAAGTTATAAGAGTCATACAGTTTTGCATCTGTGATTACATTCAGTTGCTAAAAAAAGGAGGCAGGGAGGAAAACAGTGGAAAAAATAAAGGATTGAAGATCTGACATCTGCAGAGGGTAAAGAAGCATCTACACAGACTTGTGTTTCTGTCAGAAAAGAATTATTGCATGACAGCAGAGCGTAAACTGCAAGGTAAGAACCTTTACATTCTTTGGTAAATGAGAACACAGTTGTGTCTGTTTCTAGTACTCAGAGCCAGACTTTCCTGTCACCCAGTATTTTCTTTGAGCATATGTCAAGTGCTGCTGAAGGTATCCACATAGCTGACTGAAAAAATCTGCTTTGAAAGAAAAGCATCAAGTGTCTCATTCTTTAAAAACAATATCACAACAAGGGTCCTGCTTTTAGCTCATAAAAAGATATGGCAACTCTGTAAGGCAGAAATGCACCGTCAATGAAAGAAGCAAAATTAAAAGGAGATTGTATTTTGAATCTCTTTCTGTGTTTTTGCAGAATACACAGAAATATTTTCATGTTTATTCTGATTTTTATGTACACAATTCTTTCTAATTTCTGGTAACTCAAACTTTTGCACTTGGCCAAAACTTTTATTAGGTTATGCAGAAATGCTGGAAAAGTCACAAATAAAATATTTTAATTATTTTATCTTTACTTTTACTGAGTCATATTAAAAGAATATATATATTTTTACAAGCCCCAGATCCCCTACTCATGGACTGTTGCAGCCTTATGTATTTTAACATATTCCAATCACAAAAAGTTCAGATGGTCAGTGAAATGTTTATCTACTATACTGTAGTTCAAAGGCTTTCAGAGTACTGGGTACAAGGAACTCTAGAAGAACTGTGTTTTAGATCTGTGTGGTCAAATCCTGTTCCCAGTGCAGTATTCCCCATCTAGCCTTAGGCAAAATAACTCATGTACCTAAATGAAGAGGATAGCCTCCAAAGCCTGACAGGTACTCAGTGAAGAGAAACATGGAAAGAGTCTGCTGGAAGGCAGTTCACAGCAGGTGCCCAAATTAGGTGCTCTAAATCATACTTTAAGAAGATATTCTTTCTCTGGTTGTGTCTACAACGAGAAACTCAGGAATGCTTCTTGGGATCGTGGTCCTAAATGTGTCCTAGTTTCATGATGGGATGCAATGAAGCACACATCTCTTCCCTTCCTACTTATCCCGATGTTAATGAAATGTTGGTGATCCTTGAGAACAAAATCAAGACTAGAAAAAGACATCAGGGAAAGACAGCAATGCCATTAATTCTAGTTTACTTTGTTTTGTTATATGAGTACTATTGAATACTCTAAATCTCTCTCTTCAAAACATAGACCTACGTTCATAGATGACTCTAATTTTGCACATCTAAATTGAATTCTAGCCTATTCTGGTAAAGGTTGTGCACTAATTTAGTCTCTGAACACTCTTTCACACAACCTCCTTTCCTAAGTTCTCTGTTCTCAATTTCAGTCGCTTTTGTATCTAATTTTCTTGTTGATACTTCTGGTTATCTGAAACTAAACTACAAAGTTGTAACTTTTACAACATTTTATATTACATAAGAGCCTGGTTTTATAAGTCCCATTTGTCTCCACTGACAACCTGGGAAACCTGCAAAAGGCCCACCAGCTCACTCATCTTGGAAGTGAAATCTAGAGTTTACTTCACATACACTAGGTGGAACATGACCATCTCTATCAAACATTTGGAATTCAAGAATGCCATGATAAGGATCCGGACAGATTCTTGTAGCTACATTCCAGTCTGAGCTGTATCCCAGGAAAGGACATCCTTGCTCTTTCAATGAGATTGCTACATTTGTATTTTATTCCTTTGATCCTTGGAGGACAAGATGACAGGTATCAAAAAAATAATAAAAATGAACAAATGGACTAATAGGTGTGGACTCAGGCTAAAATTGCTCCAAAAGTAAGTTCACTGCAATTTTCTGTATGGAACTTTTCTACAGAATTTTACTGGATTTTTTTTTTAACTTGGATATTGATCAAAGAGTTTTTATTTTATCTGTTTCAGTATGAAAAGCCTCGTGGACTAATGATGGTCTCCAAGAGTTAAAATGGTTTAACTGAATGTTACTAATGTAATAACACAAACTCTTTAAAACATTTAATCTCTAATGAAAATATATCTATCAGATACAAGGGCTACAACACATTTGCCTCAAGCTGTGCAAGACACCCATACCAACAGAGGGATAAGGCCTGAGAAAATTTTTAGAGGAGAAGACGTCTGATAATGCTGAAATATCACCCATATAAAAACAGTCTTCAGGTACTTCTTACAAGCACCTCTAGCACTTTGCAGCTCAGAATGACTTCATGAGGTAGAAATAAATGCAACAAGTCAACATAATGTCAATATGCCTCCCCGTGGGAGGGGAGTTGGAACTAGATGAACTTTAAGGTCCTGTCCAAGCTAAACCATTCTATGATTCTATAATGGTCATGACCAAGAAGTTGTTTCAATTGTTCTTTTTTGGAATGGTCAAAATCAAATTCTGAACAGATTTTATAAGCCTATAGAGACCCACCAGTTTAACCATTATTTGCTAACTCTACTCTAAAAATCTGGTGAATAGTATGCATACCGGGCATCTGATTTGGTATTATTCGGGTTTACAGGAAATTAATAGACTTTGAGTTCAAGCTTATGACCAAGGCGCAATCTGTTTTTGAAAGTTAAGATCTAAATTCCCCAGTTAACAAGTCATATGGCTCCAAAACTATCAACAGTGATAAAATTCTCACTAACAGGAAAGTTAGTGCTTAACCATCATTGGTTATCGAGAATTACCTGCTTGTGAAAAGAAAGTGCCTGACTATAAAGCTGTGAGATAATAACTGGAATTGAAGTTGAAATAAGCAAAATATAGTGACTGTGTCAGCAAAACATCTTTTTTGTTTAAGGAGTATCTCATGTATGCCAAACTTAGAATGAAATATATGACACATTTCATTCTTTTCTCTCACAGTAATAAGTAAAGTGCATTTAGCAAAATGGTGGACCTGACTGAACAAATAACAAATAATAATGATGATGCCTGCAAAAAATCCATAAAACATAATTATTCTGGCTTTTATCCAGCATATATAAAAAGCTGGAAACATATTTCTTTGCTGAAGCAATATGCTTTTGAGAAAAAATATCAATAACTATATGGAGACCTTTACATAACACCTCGCACATGAAATGGTAATTGCTCAGAAACATGTTCAGTAATGGGCTTTGCTGTCTTAATAGAACTAGTTTTGAGACCAAAACTTCTTAATACTTTACAATGGAGGACAATAATTAAAACAGAGGTTGGGTACAATAGGAGCCAAGAAATAGCACCACAGAGACAGTATAGCATGTACTATAGTCTATAGTAAACCTTGATTTTATTAGACATAACACCATTGCAGATTAGTTGGTTTAAAAGAGGGAAGGAAGAAAAAGTAAAAAAAAAAATGCTCAATTTTTAAAAGAGTCAAACCAATCAAGAAAATGTATAATTTTAAAAATTTAGAAGTTGTTAGTAATTTTCACATGCACTCAGGCACATTGCCCTTTTATATTATTATGCTTTATTAATTATGAATTCTGGCTGATGAGAAAGCCTAAGGGTGGCAACAGAGCTGTGGTGTCAGTAATGCATTGTCATTTCACACTGTGTATGTTACTACTATACCTAGCTGAATATTTCAAATTTAAATAATGTTACTGACTGCCAATGATTTCACTAAAAAATTCTGATGAAAATATATGCTCTGTTGCTAAAATACTAATCCCTATTAACTAGAGAAGGGTCAAATGCTTTGAGAGATAGTAATTATTTTTTTTTTGTCTACCATGGTCTTCAGATGTAGTTATGTTCCCTCACAATAATTCACATATTTTGAGTTAACCCATTTTTCCAGCATTTAGAAGAATGAAATTTAAGTAGAAAAGACAGGTGCTCTTTGAGATTTTACATGGCTCCTGTTGCCAAGGAAACAATTTCTTTTGGTTTTGTAAGGCTTAGTAATGGTGGTCCTGGCTGCAATCGGGCAGTATAGAAAAAAGTAGGCTATTTATCTAATGTAATTATCTATGTACACACATACACATACTTACTCTCAGATTAAGGCACAACCAAGTGCTTAACCAGGTACTTAATATTTAAAATATAGACTCAAAAGATGGTGAAGAATACTTATAATTTGGAAATTGTGAAATCTACCTCTTTTTTGTCTTAGAACCTCCGACTAAGTCTGAATCTAAAAGTCAGATCCATGATCTAATATATAATTTTAATATTTTGCTGATATAACACAATATAACATTCTTTGAGTTAAAATGGAAAGGGAAACTCCTAAGGATCAGCTTTTGGACATAGGAGGAGAGTGAAGCAACACGGAAAGACACCAAGTGGAAATTCACCAACTGACTGAAAAATTGATTGATTGTCCTGGATCACAAATGGATAAATGTTTGCACAGTGCTGACAGGGCTGGGAAATGCACCAGAAATACTAAAGCCACAATTTTTTTTTCTATGGAGAAAATATGAATCGATTTTAATTAGGTGTGCAAATCTCATGCTAAGTTAGGGCAAGGTGGGGTTAATAGCTGGCATGTGAAATCTTCCATAAAGGTGAGGTTTGGAAGCTGTAGTTAGAAATTAAGGAGAGTAAGAAATGAAGAGAGGAAAAAACGGAGGAAACTGGGTACAAGTCTGAAAGGAAGAAATGGCAGTCTTATAAAAGATAGTGCGTCTGCAACAAAAAGGATTAATTAAAGTCTGGATCAATATCACAGACTCTGCCTTCTTTAGAACAAAAGCATATTCTATGAGCACCAAATTTGTGGAGAAAAAACATCCTCCTTTTTATTTGTTTTCTTCTCATGAAGACCGTGATTGTCACTCCAGAAAATAAAAAAATAATAGAGCTTTAAAAACTTCATCTGTGTAGTGTGGGTTAGTGTATTTTCTGATTTTCAGTTATCTCATTGAGATTTACAATTACGAAGGTGAAATAAGCATTTTATGTAGAAATTTTTGAGTATGGAAGACTTAATTTTCATTTTAAACAGTAGAATATCATCCAGCATTTTCTACTGGACTTACAGTCTTGAAGTCACCAATAGGCTATTTAAAATTAATTTAAAGGAGTGACTTCTCAGGTCTACGTGAGAAGTGCCATCTGGAAGATCCTTAAGGGACATTGTTTTCTTCTCTTGTGAGGAAGTATCTAAGCCTCCCTGTGTCTGCAAAGCAATATTAATTGTTCTAAAATAATGGTAAAAACAATTTTTTTTTTATTTGATCACAAAAAGACTTAAAGTCTCTTAAAAAAATACATAAAGGCATGACTCATACAGCATTTTCAGCTCAGAAATAGAGGATTGCTAGTGAGTAAGAGAAAGGTACTATGTAATTCTATTTTAATTCTATAGGAAAGATTTTGCATTAGTATAATGAAGAACAGCAATAGGTAACCTTGAAAGGAAGTTGGTTTTGCTGTGTTGAGGAAAAAGGTTCTTTTTCATCTATAGCCAAAAGGAAGCTCTGCTTTTTTTTTTTTTTTTTTTTTATCTTCTGCTGTTTAACTGGCTTCCTGCCAGCTCATCACTGGAATAGCATAGGTAATAAGTCTGTGTTTCCTCTGTGACCAAACATGGGACTGATGAGCAAATAATGAACTAGCCATCCATGCTGCTTTTATGGTGTGATGTTAAAAGGAGGCAAAATGGTAGCTGAAGATAATATGGAGTGTTGTTCAATATCAATGCAACTTCAACATGGAAATGAGAGAAAAATTATGAAGGTTTGCACTTTTATTAACTGAAGTACAGATCTTTTTTATTAACTGAAATACATTATCTCTCAGCAGCTCCAGCCAATCAGATTTGAGAAATATAGTAAAAAAAAACCAAAACCAAACAAACACTAACATTAATTTGATTTCTAAGATTTTAGATACACTTTTATCCAGTGTAAAAAATTAAAGTTTACAGTATTCAGGGAAAAAACGCTGAGTCTTGGAGGGTATGACTGAGTGTAAGTCAGTTTTAGAAGACTAGGTGACTGATCTGAGTCTTGATCAAGTATTCAAAACTGCTTGTATGGATGGACACAGTTTATTATTATCATAAAATAATTAATGCTGGGCTTTTTTCAAACCCAGTGTCAAACAGAAAACAGGGAATATTTACACTGCCCTAAAAAACCTAATGAAATAGGAAATAACCTTCATAGGAATTTAAGGGGTATTTAAATAAAACAAAGTTATAAAGTTACATTTAATGTAATGACTGTCTTGCTTCTCTCTGTAGTACAAGATAATAAGGAAAAAAACCTCTGGTAAATATTAAATAGTTCTCAATGGTAATGTGGTTCTTAGCTAATAAATGTGTTTTATTGTATGTTTTTGATCTGCCTAGTAATTACTTTGGCCCTTAAAACAACAGTAACATTAACTTAATAAACCAATTAGATTTCCAGCATAGTCTCTCTCCAAAATAAAAGCTGCTTTTCTGAGTAAGCTTGCATGTAATATTTAAAAAATTCCTTTACTTTGTTGTTGTTTTTTTTTCTCATTACATTACCTGTGGCAAACCTTCATAACAATTGAGATAGCTTGTATACCTGAGATCTTTTTAGAATGTGGTACCTACTGGGAAAAAAACTCAATTATCAAAAGCCAAAGATTTAAACCAAGCTCCAAACTTCAACAGGCTCAAGTGAACCTTTTTTCTAGGGATCTGTGTCAACCCAACACATTTCCCCACTGCTTGAATGGAATCAGGCATTTGTTTTCACCTTAAGTGGAAGAAAATGGTCTCCTTAGACAGAAACAATGTTACTTCTTTATGTTTGCATCTTATTAATTACTAGATGTGAAAACTAGATCCTACTATTCAGTGACCGACAGGCCATTGATAAGATATCAGATCTTACTAAGTCTCCTCATTTGAAGAGTTCCTCTGGACTAAATAGGACTCTACTAGACTAAAATACAGACTGAGAAAAAGGCCAAGGCACGTAAATATCTTTTCTAATACTCGTTTTGAAAAAGATTTCTAAATGGTTTTACACTCATTGTAAGCACAATTAATATCAATAAACTTTAATGTAACACATAAGCCAATTCAGTATTATGACCCAAAAAGGTGTCCATTCATTTGAAATAAGAAAGTAAAAAAAAACCACGTCCAGTAGAATTCAAACCACTACTTCCAAGAAATGGATGGGACATGCAATAATGTATCACTGGCTATCTAGAAGCAACATTTAAATTAAAGCCACTAGGTGTCAGCATCTAAATATTCCTAAAGAGATTTATCTTCCAGAAAAGTAATTGGCAATAAACAAACACACAAGACTGTAGGTGGTTGACCAGGCTCTTAAAAAACCATGGAAGAAAGCAGTAAACTTATTTGGCTCACTGGTAAATATTAGAATGATTGAGAAATATTTTTCCATGACAGTTAAACAGACCTTTAGTAGTTTGACTTCATAATAAATGTTTTCCCAACCAAAACCTTCTGATATCAGAAGGTGGCCTTGTTGTTACGAGACACTGTCTCACACAGATTCTTCATCCTTGCATATTTGCTGAGTTGCTTAGTTCTTGTACTGCAATTCCTCAGTAGAAATCATTATTCTATAGTAGCTTACTGTTGTCACTGAGACCCTAATATGCCCCCCCAGCAATGATGACATAGCCTACTGGCAGCACAAAAATGAGGGGCAAATTTAAGTCATTTATCTTACTAATGTTCTGTTATTAAAGTAGAGCTAATAACTCAAAAGAGCAGGGTGCTCAAGGCGGGTAATACTGCTTTAACAAGCACACTGAAATGACAGTGTACTTCAGTCACTGTGGCCTTGCACTTCTGTAGCAAAGTAATGCTGCTTCTTGTGATGCAAAAGGCAGTTTATGAGTCTGATGGGAGTATGTGTCCAAAAGTGGTTAGTAATCCTGATTTGTCCCTAGCTCTTTCCGCTGTTGACAGACTCCTGGCATGTCACCTCATGTAATTCACTTAAGGCTCTTTGTTATATTATTGTTCTAATAAGTAGTGACATTTCCTTGAATTTACACAATACTGTTTATTGGATATATTGTAAATATCTAATGAAAACCATAGATACCCCTCAGAGAATTCAGAAAGCATCTGAAGGGTCTTAATAGCTATTTAACTATGATTAATGAAATATCTAAATGACACACTAGTATGAGAGAGACATAGATTTAATAGCCACACTTGTATAGAGTATTGATGTTAAAAGTGTTGGGTGTTTATAATTGCAACCATTTTCTTCTTATCTGTCCAGACTGCGTGACTAATCATAGTGAAGAGGTTCTAAATAAAAACAGGGTGGTCTATGCTGAAGTTTAGTGTGAATGTCTCAATTTATTTCAAAGTATAGAGGATATTTTTAAGTAAGGAACAACCTGGTGATTGCTGTAAAAATAGGATAGGTCCAAAATAAAGTGTAGCTCCTTAGTTTAATCAGCTCCCATGTACGGTAAGGATGTAAACTAGGCTGTGTCTCAAAGCTAAAGTGATAGAGCAAGCAGGACATAGGGAAAGAAAGGTAGGGAAAGAGAGTGTGGCAGTACATGAAGCTCTGACAGATGAAGAACAAAACCAGAAAATAGCTAACATCTCTGGCAGCTTGAAGTAGAAATCAGACAGAAGCTCCTACCAGTTGTTTGGTTTTTTTACCCCACATTTTGACAAGATACCCATCAGTATTGTGAAACTTAAGTTATCTACTGTATATGCATATAGTAAATTCAGGAGTATGAGAGAGGTATTTGGCCACCTCTCCTCAGAGATCGGGTCGTCCTGCTGTTCCCTGCCCGAGAAACAGTCTAGAAGAATTGTCTTACAAAATGAAATAATTTCAATAGCACGGATATTACAGATCTTTTTAAACTTTTTTAAAGAGAATTCTAGTTGACAGGTAATAAATTAGCTTTTTCTTTCCTGAAATTGTCTTCATAATTTCCCACTCTTACACATAAGCAGGCAACTTTTTTTTTTCTTTTATCCCCACGGAATAAACACTAACAAACAGAAACTACAGAAGTATTTTCCTGAAGGAGGTTTTTGACCTTCCTTCTGCTTCTAAATAATAATGCTATACAATTGTTCTTATGAAAATTTATTTACAGAAATTTAAGTAGATGTTCTGAAAAAGTTTAAGTATCAACAAATCAAGCCTACAAAACACGATGAGTGGCTTTGAAGAAGTTTGTTGAGATGTCTTCTGACCCAGGGACTCCTTACTTCTAAAGGCAGCTGTTGGCATAGTGTGTTATGTGTATTTCAATAAAGTATCAGAGAAGGATAGTTTTCCCGTCTCATATCTTTCAACATAGCACCAAAATGGACTAGAGGATTTACGAGATTCTTCGGTTCGTTCAAGGTAAGAGTAGAGAGCTCATTTAACATCCATCTTCAGAATGACAGTACCTGAAGGGCTATGAGGCTTGTATAGGAATACTTGCATAAAAATAAACTGATTTAGCTGAAATCCGGTGACCATGTTGAGGAAGAAGCTAAAGACTGGCCCATAAAACAACCCTAGCTCTAAGATTATGCCAAAAGAACTTACACTGTGACAGTACTGAAGTAATTTCCACTAGGACCAGAACTTGAAAGAACCTGCCTGGTGGTTGCTATGTTGGTGCCTCACCTGGAAATTCCCAGGGTCTATGGGGCAAGGTGAGACTGTGGCAGCCAGGGAAGGGAAAGAGAAGGGAGGAGAGGGGTAGGGAAGAAAGGAAAGGGGGAGGGAGGGGAGCACACGGATCTACAGGCCTGGAGGCACCTGCCAGACTCTGCTGATCCCTGAAAACAACTAGTAATATATCTAAAGACAAAGAATTGATCAGAGCAGTTGAAGTTAGTCATATTTTGCAAAATACATGCAAGACAAAATGGCATCATCGCTGGTGTGTCATTCATTGCACGTCTTGTTTCCATCACTAAAACACAGGTTTCAGTGTCTGTCTTTTCTTAGCAGTTTATCTGTATTCAAGGAAGATAAACTCATTTAAAGAAACCTGGTTTAATGAGGCCATTATAAATACAGGGCAACAGACACCCTGCAGAAGCCCAGTAGATCTGGAGGTAAATTGCCTGGAAAGTTCAGGATGCAGGCACATCTCTTCTCTCCTGCTTGCTGAGCATCTCACTGACTTTCTGTCAACTCTCGACACTGCCCAGCTCCTAGGCAAGCAGGCAGGGGTGCAAGTGGTGCTGACTGAAGAAGGCAATCTCTTCTGCTAAAGGATGAAGACTGCTGCTCTCTTCTCTGTCTCCTCTGGAAAACTCAGTCAAGAGAAGGAGAGAGATGACAGCAGCTTGAATGACGTACAATCTGAGAACAGCAGTGACGGTATGAGTGCATTATTCAAATGATCAGGTGGCTCCGGCAGGGATATTTTTAGCTCTGATTATTTTGTGAGTTAACTTCACTTCAGATCTTTACAACCTGGAGTGAATCTGTTTCTTAAATCCCAAGTAGCTTCACAGTGATAGAGGTATATCTTAATTTTTTTTTTATTTGTTAATCTATCAGCACTTTTTAATCTATTTTTAAAGTATCAGCAACTGCAATGCATGCATACATCTTGCATTGGTAATTCTATTTCCTTAGCATGGTGAGGCTAAGGAAAGGCTATACTTCAAGATTATTTAAGGATTACTATTGATTCACAAAGTTATTACCTCTTTATGCAGAAATAATAGATGTCTGAAGTGTATTAGTCTAACTGTTCAATAGGTGCCCTTTTCCTTCTAAGTAGTGAAGCCTCTGTTCTTTCCAGACTGGTCTGGACTGAGAAAACCCGACTGCCAGTCTTCTCAATTGAGCCATGACAGCAGTGACAAAAGATGTACTTGGCATAATAATCCCTAGCATCTAAGTAGCTGTGGGCAGTAGTCAGGTATCCTGTGGGAGGAACTTGACTGAATTCTCCCACCAATAATGGATGTGGTGCTGACCTTTAGGTGCAGTGCAAGCCATATCCCTTTCCTTATTTATTGGTCCACAGGGAGCAAGAAGAGAACTGTTTGCTTTAGGCAATTGTTCTTTTCTTTCTGACAGATGTAAATGTCAAAGGATGTCTGGGTAGCTTTGGATACCATTTAATGTCACCATTATTTTGGTGACTAGCAAAAGCAGCTGGTGCATCTATAAACATGATGCACTAGCCCTACAGAACGTAATAGTAATGGGGAAACAATTGTATGAAAATGCGTTCATATTGACAGTTGTAGTCAGTGGGGCCTCCTGATTAAAAAAAATACAAAAATCAAAATGCCCGATGCTGTTGGCAAAATAGTACTGCCCTATCTTCTGACAAGTTCAGAAACTACCTGGAAGGTATTCTAAAATTGGCTGCCTTTTACCCACAAATGCCCTAGCCCAGGTGAACATAATATCTGTGCCTGAGCTATGAGAACAGGCTTGTTCATTCAGAACATCTCTTCAGGAGACAAGTATGAGGTTAATAAACCTACCTCTTGCTGGGATGCCATTTGGAGGTTTTAGTTCTTCCTCTAACACACTTTATATAAAATTGGTGCCCTTTTGTATTGTGAAACCTCACAACAACAGCGCAAGCCCTTTGGATCAAATGCTTGATAATTGTAATTTTCTCCTAGCAGGGTTGCAAGCAAACTGTCTGTCACAAGCAGCTGTTTTAGAATGCATAATTACACCTGCCTGCCACAGCCCACACTGCCTGTGTAAGACATGATGGATGATTTTAAACTTTTATTATTATTATTGTAATTATTAGTATTTTACAAAAGTGAAGTGACATATATTTGAAGTGTCTTTCTTGAGCCTTTTCTTGATGTAGCTGAGACAGCCTACACTCAGCACATCAAACTTTTTTACTTAATTCATTTCTGCTATCATTTAAGAAGCCTGGTTAGATTTCTATCCTGAAAACATATCTGTAAGTATAGCACTGTTGGAGTAATATGAATCTCTTCCATGTCACTTGCTAATGCTTTGTTTGGATCTGTGTCCCTCCTTCTCTCCCCTGTTTCACATGAAATTTAAGACTCTTAATACAGTGTTTATATTTTACATTTACTGTTTTTACATTATACAAAATGTCAGTACCTCATAAATATAATAATCAATTATATATACAATTACTTGGAGAGGAATAAGGTAAATTTCTAATGGAAACTCAAAATTATAGCAATTTAATAGCAAAGAAATAAATGAAAAAATCTTCATCCTTGATTTCATCTTAGGAAAATATAGTTACCATTGAATTTTTAAAGCTGTTTTAAGCCTGACATAGCCAGATGAGCAAGAAGTTCATAATCAATGAAATAAAGGGAAACAAGGAACTGGGAGATCTTTTCCCTCTTAGTGTTCTCCAGAAAAGACAAATATTTCCATTTCAAAGCTGGAAGCTTACTTATTGAATTTTAACATTGCAGGTTTATACACTACAACAAAGGTATCCAGTAAAAAGCGCTTCTGCAAAACTCAAGATTCATAGCAAATTATGACAAGATAGCCAAAACCAGATTTTGTTGTTGTTGTTGTTATATTTTTAAGAAACAATCACTTATCTGGCAAATTGAAGGTATTTGTAATCACAGTTGCATTCTTCTAATAGTCTTTCCAAGGAAATAAAGAAAAAAACCCAACATAATAAAATGTCATTATTATCAGAGAGTGACCATAGAGAAGAACCAGCAATGATATAGCATAGAAGAGAAATACTCTGATATTACTGTCATAATTAGAGATGATTGAAGAGATTAATGCAACTTTCCCAAGAACATTAGTTTAAATTTGAAAGCAAATTTCATGTCAAATTTGTAACATTTTTATGATTGGTTTGCATGAAACATTGAGTTTAGTTGGCTGAAACAGTGAATGTAAACCTACTCAATTATATTAAGTACTTGATAAAAGAAAAATTCACTGTGTAATATGGTGGTGTTTCTGCTATATTGGATGACTGTACACATACAAGAAATATAAAAAGTCCTTCACAAGTTGAAAAAAAATTCTTGTTGGAGTGCCCAAAACCATGCTTCAGTATATGAAGACTTCTGATGATTATGCACAGCTCTTTTTGTAGTCCCAAATGCTCTTATTAAGCAATGTGGAGCCACAGTGAGACACTTTTGCATGAGACAGTTCCATGCAAGGCCTTTATCTCCTTCCCTTACAGACTCTATGCTATGGGGCTGCTCCATCCTTCCTCTGTCCTGCTTTCCTACTTGTTTCCTTCCAGCTGACAACATGT